>NC_140485.1:141786549-141959049 GCF_964271855.1 Acomys minous | reverse complement strand
ATCCTCAAAAGCGAGCCCTCAGTGTGTTTTCCTGGTGATCTAGACATTAAAACAGTGCTAAGTTTTTATGTTTTTTAAAAACTATTTTACTTCTACTTTTTATTTAAGTGCACATATGTGGGTGTCTGCAGAAGTCACAAAAGAGCATTAGTAGATCCTTGGAATTTCAGGGAGTTGTGAGCTGCCTAGCCTGGGTGCTGGGAAAAGATTTTGGGTGCTGTGGGAGAGCAGGAAGTGCCCTTACCCTCTAAGGATTTCTCCCCTGGAAAGCCAACAAGCTAATGATAATCATCATCATCATCAACAACAACAATGTAAGCTCCTAAAATAACGGAAAGTAATAACTACAAGCAGAACCCTATTGCTCTTGAGTAGCCCCGTGCTTTCTAAGGTTGTTGGTGAGTTTTTTAACTATGCAGAGAGAAAGTGTCACCCAAAATACCCTATGCATCAAGACAGGGCAGGCTCGTATAGGTGGAGAGAATAAAAACCGGCTGCTCTCCAATTGTCTGCAGGATGAGGAACTGCCAAAGGCTACTTTTGAGAAGCCATTTCCGTGTATATGTGTGTGTGTGTGTGTGTGTGTGTGTGTGTGTGTGTGTGTGTGTGTGTGTGTGTGTCGTGCGCACGTGTGGAGTCCTGAGGTTGCTGTAGGCTAATGTTAGGAATCATCCTTCCTTGTTCTTCCACTGTGTTCTTTGAGACAGGGTGTCTCAGTCAAACCCAGAGCTCATGGATCCTGCCATCCTTGCTAGTTGCTTTGTTCTACTGATGCTGTCTCCTTCTGCGGCTGAAGTTCCGGGTGAACCCTCACATCTGCCTAGTATTATTTATTTGGTGGATGTAGACTCTGATCTTCACACTTGCCTGCTAAGTGTTTTAACCACGGAGCCATCTCCCCAGCCTTTGTTTGAAGGCTTTCCCACCTGGGAGGATGGGGGCCCTTGCCTCCAAAGTCAGGGAGTTGCTTTGGGCATTGGGGGATAGGCTCACTGAGAGATTAGCTGGGTGAGCTCGAAGGGCACTGCTAAAGGAACATGCCAGAAGCCCTGGGCTTCTGAGATCTCCTGAGATCCAGATTTCAAGTAGAGGAGAGGTGGCCTTTAGGAGGAGAAGGAAGCTTCAGAGGGCAGCTGAACTGCGCACCTAGCTCTCACGATGGCTCCAGTCATAACTTCTGCTGGCACGAAAGCAGCGGAGAGGAGCTTTTTGCAGGGGATCCTGACCCTCGAGGCGCTGTCTGAAGACCCGCCACCAGAAGGAGTGTGACAGCGAAGCCGAGCTCAGAAGGGAAAAGAAATTCTGCTTGTGCTGGGTTGGGTTAGAAGAATCTTGTCCATGGTGGCTGAGAAGGGCGGGCGGGTGTGCCTGAGCCCTGGCAGCTGGCTGTTCAGGTGTAGATGTGGCAGACAGTCCCTTGCTGGGAACCACTTTTAGGTAAACTAGCAAGGTGATTTTTTTTTCTAATTTTAAACACTCTAGTGTTGCTCGTTACTATGCAAATTATGCAAATGAGCACACACCTTCTGAAGAGCAGCTTTACAGTACTTACATAAATGAGAGTAGCTTTTATTCTGTGGTTGCCTCTAAGATCAGAGGGAGGCTCACATATTAAAAGAATGGGGTAAAAACAGGACAGTGTTTTAAGGGAGCTGTTTAAATGAACACTATTAATGCAATAAAATATTGGGAAATAATTAAAATATATAATAATTGAAAAATATGGCTCTAATCTTGGTAGTTTATAGGGGAATTTCTCCTTTTTTTCTTATCTTTTTTTGTATCACCCAAATTTGCCTGTAATTCAGAGGAATACTCTGAAAATAAAAGTCTAACTTAGATACAAATTTGATCTTTAATTATACAATCAAGAACTCAGCACATGAGCATTCTCTCTGTTTCTGAGTTGAAAACAAATAGCAAAATCTGATCAAATTAAAATTTCAAAGAAAGCTGGTTCCCACCATTTGTAAATAACTGCTCGCAGACAAGTAATAAGTTTAGTTCCCTGATGGTGCTCTCAGTTTGTGTTTTAAATGAATTTTGTTCAAGCCCCATCAAAATATTAATTATATCTTTTAGTGCTGATGAAAAGAGTGTTTTATTTCTTTACCTCATTGGGTATGTGTGCATGACACAACACTGGCCAGTTCCTGCACGCAGTCCTCCCAAGAGCCCCAGTGTGCATGACACAACACTGGCCAGTCCCTGGATGCGGTCCTCCCAAGAGCCCCGGTGTGCATGACACAACACTGGCCAGTCCCTGGATGCGGTCCTCCCAAGAGCCCCGGTGTGCATGACACAACACTGGCCAGTCCCTGGATGCGGTCCTCCCAAGAGCCCCGGTGTGCATGACACAACACTGGCCAGTCCCTGCACGCGGTCCTCCCAAGAGCCCCGGTGTGCATGACACAACACTGGCCAGTCCCTGGATGCGGTCCTCCCAAGAGCCCCATGTTTCCTTTATACCCAACCAGCATTTAGCTATCATGCATTCTTTGTGTATTTTATTTTCTTCTCTTGGGGAGTGCTAGCCGCATGATGGCAATTTCAAGATAAGAGCTGGCTTCTCAGATGTCCCTGAAGGCCCAGGCCCTGTGAGAACACATCTCCTGCTAAGGATGGGGTTTTAGCAGACCTCTAAAAACCAACATCGCACGCATGGTCCCACAGCTGAGAGCTAAGCAGAAGTTTAAATTTTTTCACCATGCCTAATTTTTAAAATATACTCCTGCTCTTTTTCTGTGCTTCCTCCTGTAGACTCGTTTCCACCTCATTAACCTTTCTTCAGTGGCTCGCACCTTGCTCGCCTTCTCCCCCTCCATTTCCGCCATCCCTTTATTCACCGTCTACTCCAGCCTCGCCTCAGTGGTTTTCTGTAAAGATGGCTTCGTTTTGTTTCATTTGTGAACAATTCATTTCTCTGTTTGCCAGACAGTTTTGCACCTCGAAAATGAAACTATTTAAGCACGGCTGCGTGGACCCTTGGAGTAGCCCTCCCTGCACTTTCAGCAGAGTGTTCAGAGGAAAGCCCTGACAGCTGATTGACAAGCAGTCAGGGAGCATATTGCAGAAACATGAATATTTATTGCTTGTTAAGTTATTGGCATAACCGGGATGTTTCAAACTAATAACGCTTATTTGTTTTTATATAAGGCAAGGAAAAATGATCTTTAAGTAGAGTAGACTAATGGAAAATTCCAAATGCTTGCAATCCATTTTGATAGGTTTGCCTATCTTCAGTTGTTTTAAGACAGACATTCGTTTATTAGTTCTTTGAGAATTTTGTGTGCATTTGGATAATGTCCCCTGTCCTCCCCCAAATCCTCCAAGCTCCACCTCCCCTTTCCTATCCACCCAACACTGCGTCTTAAAACAAACAAACAAACAAGCAAACCCATCATGTCCGGTTTGTGCTTTCCACTCAGTCTTGGAAGTGTGGCCTTTCACAGAAGCACAGCTGACTGACCAGAGACCTCTTCCTGTAGAGAGACCCCCTCCCCTCCCCCTCCCCTCCCCCTCCCCTCCCCCTCCCCTCCCTCTCCCCTCCCTCTCCCCTCTCCCCCCCCCCCCACCTCCCAGCAGCCATCAGTTGCTAGCTGCTCTAGTACTTTGTACCCAACTCCCATCTCCACGCTGGGATTGCTCAGCTCCGGCTTGTACATCCCGTGTGTGTGTGTGTGTGTGTGTGTGTGTGTGTGTGTGTGTGTGTGCGCGCGTGCTCTCACAGCTGCTGTGACTTTGTACGTGTGGCAGCCCCACTCTGGCCAGAGGTCGCTGCTTTCCTTATAGTCATCTGCCATGTCTGGTCCATATTCTTCCCACTTCCTCTTTAACAAGGATCTCTGAGCCTTGGGGGCAGGGAGGGTGGTGGTGGTGGGAGGGGGGGACAGTGGGAGAAATGTGGCACAGATACGTTCTTCTTAGGGTTGAGCATCCATACAAATTTCTTCTCTGGACCTTGATCAGCGCTGGGTTTCTGTGTTTGCCGTCATCTACCAGAGAAAGAAAGGTCTCTGCCTCTGCCGAGCACTGAGGGGTGCACACTGGTCTGTGGCAGCAACGATGGGTCCTAAGGGCTTGGTTTAGTACTGCGCCCACTTAGCAGAACAATAGTCCTAGGTTCTCCCCTGCGGCCTATAGCCTGTAGCCTTTGGCGGTGCAGGTAAGGGTTTCAGTTTGTGGGTTGGGACTTAAATCCAACCAGAAAGTGGCTGGTTCCTCCCATGACATTTGTTTCACTGCTGTGCCAGTGGGCATGGTCAGGCTGGTCATTGGAGCTCTCAGGGGTCACATAAAGGCAAGATGGAGGCTACTTTTTCTATTTGAGTCATAGGATGTAGTGAAGTAAAGCTAATACTGACCTGGAGCTTCACACCCTACGGCTAGCTTCCGTGGGGCTGGAAGGTGCTGTGCGTGCTACTGGAGGAGAAAAGGCATCTGTAATGATTTTTAAAATATAAATTATACCTGTTTTTTCTTTCTAGCTCACATACCCATATGCATGTGCAAATGATATATATGTATAACCATAAGTTTACCCAATGTCATTTGTTTATCCTCTTTAATTCTGATCCAATTAGTTTTGAAAACTCTGAAATAAATATGAATAATAATAAGGCCACATCACTTTCATGTGACAACTGTGCTGAGATAAAGCATAGATATCGACACAGCAGAAGTTTAAAAACTGTGTTAAAATTTGTTAACTTCTAGGTGGTTATACATAAGTAAATTGGTTTTGAAAGTAAATGTGAGAAAGAAATTAATTCTTTTGCCCAATAAGTTAAAAGTAGTATTTATTATTTTAGATTAACAATCACAAAAAAATATTTTTCTCAGATGAAAACACATCTTTGTTCTGGCAAACAAATTGGTGTATAAAATGTCCACAGATGTATTTGGACATAAAACTGAAAATTAATTTTGGTTAATTTTTTTTTACCAAAAGGCATCTTCTTATGAGTAATTTACTGTAAAAACACATGTTTACTTTCTACTAATAAGTAATGGAGATTGGTGTAAAAAAAAAAACCTCATGTTGGTCTTTTTATGCAAAGTAATGACAAGTCAGGAATGTAAAGCCAGACTCACCCACAGCAAGCGATTATGAGGTTTATCACTGGGAAAACAGCAGTGCGACCACAGCGTGAGCGCAGCCAGCCACCACCAGCACTTAAGGAACCACAGGTGAAGAATCACAGTAAGCCAGATCCAACAGGAAGGAGCAAGTTGCACAGTGCTGAAGAGCGCCAGAGGGCCTGGGCTGACAGCTCTGTAACTCTCCACTCACGTGCCATGGGACCGAACCCATCAGACAACACTACAGAAGGCTTGGCCTTAGCTCAGAATCCTCTACGTGTGCCTCCTACGAGACTCAGACATGGATCATGATGCCCATTGTACTCCGTTTTTACCAGAAAAGGAAGGTGTATGCAGGCCAAGACTTGCACACATAGGCTCATAGCAGCTGCATTTGCTGTACTCTAAGAACCGGGCTGGGACAGTGTCCCCACGCCCACGCAGCATCCACCAAAGGACGAGCAGCTGGGGAGATTGACCGGGTGAAAGGCTAGGCACACCCATGGCTGAGCTCTTCCTGCTACAACCTAGAGGAACCTCAGAATGATTGCATAGAGTGAAAGAAACAGCAAAAACATGTAGGCTGCGTGCCTTGCTCCATAGAATCTAGAAAATGCAAGCTTGTCTATAGCGACTTAAGTGCTGGCTTGTGCTTTGATTGGTTGAGGAATAGGAAGGCAGGACTTTGAACTGGTAGAGGAAGTGGGACTCTGTGCACCCATGGATCTATGATGTCCACGTGGCGTAAAAACTTGTCACAATTATGAGCAAGTATCCCGGAAAGGTGCGGCATGTTCTGCAGCTGTGAAAATATCCACATCAGGATTAAGAGTAGTCAACAACACACACGAGAGAATATGAGTGATCGATCCCCACAGGACAGAGTAATTGCTGTTTTTGAAGGTTTGTGGTATGGTGCCTCCTTTCTTATAGGATTTTTGTTTCTGGAAGTCATCCAGGCAGGTCCATCTCAAAGCTCTGACTGTGAAGGGCTGCCCCTGGAGGAGGAAGGGTCATTGCAGAAGAGGAATGTACCAGAATCAGGCAACTGTGGCTCCAGCCTGTAAGCTTTGGTGATAAGTGTGCTCTGGTCCCAGCAGCATCTCAGGACTGGCCACAGCCACCTATTCTCCTGAAAGTTTTGCTACTTGTCCCTTCATTATTGAAAGAGTGTCCAAAGCAGTCTTTGCCCATGCCTTCTAGACCTCCAAAGGGCTGGTCCCCATCTGATGGGCAAATGGTGGTACCTGTAAGAGAAGGGCCCCATGGGAGGAAGTGAGTTTACTTGGGGCCACATCCTTGAAGAGGATGTTGGGCCTCCAGCCTCTCACCCTTTTGCTTCCCAGCAGCCAGGAGGGTATGCTCAACACAGGCA
Source organism: Acomys minous (assembly GCF_964271855.1). Lineage (NCBI taxonomy): Eukaryota > Metazoa > Chordata > Mammalia > Rodentia > Muridae > Acomys > Acomys minous. Next base: position 141,952,592 of record NC_140485.1, on the reverse strand, counting down.
ACGAGGACAGGACCAACCACCAAGACCCAAAGAGCCAGGAGTGTCAACACAAACACAAGCAAGCCTTCCTTGTTCTCAGTGGAAATCCTCTGGTGTTCCATCACTTGGCAGAAAGCTGACTAACTCAACAGGAGCGTCCACTCTGGAGCAATCTCGGGTCTTAACTCACAAGCATCCAGCACACATTCGCCTCCAGACACTCCATCTGTGTGGTATCACTCTTTGGGCGTCACTCACATTGGCAGTGTGCATTGAAGCTGCTCTCGGGAGGGTCGGGTTACAAGCTGCTTCTTGCTAGAGGTGGCAAACTTACCAGAGAGCCCCTCAGCAGTACGCAGCATCAGCATCGCAGCCATGCGCTTCTGACACTGTGCTTTCTAAGAAGAGCTCGCTGGTGTCTGAAGCCTCAGAGCTTGTGGGAATTAGTCATTCTGGTCCGCGTTCTTAAGCTTTGATCTTTTTCCAGCAGCAATGTGAATTTCACATATTTTTTTCTACTGACATACTTTTTTTTCTTTTTTCTTTTTTCTTTTTTTTTTATGAAGGACTAAGACTTAGCCTTTGATAAGTTCTCAATTGCAGAGCTAAAGTGAAAGGGGGAAAAGCATTTGGGACCTTATGGAAAATGACAGCTTTGCCCCAACTTTCCCTCCTCAAGTGATCATTTTGAAGCTTGGAAGGGCAATGCACACACACACACACACACACACACACACACACACACACACACACACTCACATACCCCTCCAAGCATGGAAAGAATTTGAATTAAACCAGGCACATGAAGGTATGGAACTGAGAAGTGAAGCTTTCTGACAAGCCTTTTCTTTATTCTCTTGAGCTAATTGTGTCACTCGACACACTGGCATCCAGAATAGCAAGATTCTGACAGGCTAATTTCAGCTTGTGCTTCCAGTGAAATGTACATAAGGCATTTGTTATGTTTAGTGACAGTCAGTGTCATTTTCTGTTTAAAGGCAATCCGTTTGTATGGATGCCTAGGAGTGCAGAAACCCTTTGAAGGGATGGGAGGGGTGTTTGGGGGTCTAGCAATGGCTTGCACAACCTCAGGGTTGAGGCCAGGGAGGGATGACCGGATCGTCAGGCTGCTTTGGGTGACCACGTAAGGCAGGGATCAAGGACACATTGTCCTCATGACAACCTGATGTCTGGTAAACAGGAGCCTGGTGCCAGCTCGTGACTTCCATGTCGGCAGTAAGATCTTCGAGTCTGAACAGCAGAGGGTCGGGTGGTGGCTTCATTTACTTATCAGTCCAGCTTGCTGCAGTTGTGGAGTAGACAAGGTAGAAGCAAAGTCTCTGTGGAGTTAGAGGACACACTGAATACTAGAACAGACCAAAGATAAAACAGAACAAAGCTAAAGGGGGGGTGAAGGACACGCATGCGACCAGTAGGTGGCGCCATCAAACCACGCAGAACTCTGCTTCCTGGCAAAGCAGTTCTGGGGAGATTAGAGCCATATACAATTTCCTGTTGGCATCCAAGGTGAAGTCAAGGGTTGATATAAAGAGCACCAGGAGTCTCTGCAAATGTCGCATGCCTGCCGGCAGCAACCCAAGCTCACCCTTAAGAGAGCTTCAGGAGCGAGGGCTCCAAGGAGGATACTGACTCATGCCCCATTGAAATAGCGTCTGACGTCACTAGCGGAAAATAGACGTGGAGGTCTCTTCTGTTTATCCCTCCGTAAAGAGGTGACATTCATTAGGTGACTAGAGGGTTCATTTAATTATAAAAGACAGAGTCATAACAGAAAAGCAAGACACGACTTCCTTGTCTAAAAGGCGCGGAGGATATTTGGAACCACGTTATTTCCTAACCCGTGGTTTACATCGTCTTTTAAATTTTTCTTTCCAAGGGAAACAGCATTTGTAACAGCAAAGATTGCTCAGGTCAAGACAGTGTGTAATTACAGTGCCAGATGGAGACTATTTCTGCCAACCACAGTTCTAATTTCGTCTTTCCCTTTACCCAGTACTAAATCGAGTCTACTTAATAGAGACACATACTGCCAAAGCCACCCACAGCCCGTGTCCCATGCGGATCCCCACCTATCTTGTAACATTGTAGACGAGCCCCGGGTTTAGATTGAACGTAGGCAAATCCGCACTGTCATAGGGTGGCTAATCTATGAAGAGGGTCTCAGAGAGTTAAACAGTGTTCACCGTAGGCTGGCACAGTCCTGCGACCAGAAAAGCCTCAGAGCAAGGACAGTCTGCCCCCCACCCCCACCCCCACCCCCACGCCTGTTGTGGATTTAAGCTGCTATTTTCCTGCACGGACTCCCAACTATCTCGGCAGGGACTTTGCTCAGAAATCTTTACAGGGCCAATTTCTTCCTCCACTTACCGAGTGTGATCACCGGCTAGGGTTTTACTTAAGCCTCCTGCCTCAAATCACTGGTTTCAGGGCATCAGAATGGGATGAGGCCCATCAGTGTGCCGTTTGCTGGGGGAGCGGCAGCCTGGCCGTGGAGTTCCGGAAGCCAGCTTCTCCATAGGTGTACAGGTTTCTGCTTGTCGGGACTAGAAAGGTTGGGAAGAGATATGAGAAAGGGGTGGAGCTGGATAGAAGGGAGGAGTGGGGGGATATGACAAGAGGAGGAGAAGAGAGGAGAGGGGACTGGAAGGGAGGGGTGGAGAAGGGAGGAACGGAACTTGGTCAGTGATAGAGATGCACATACAGCCCAGGCCCCGGGGAGTGTGGTTCCGGAAGACCCTGTTGTGTTCAGCTTATTTGCCTTCTTATCAGAGTGAGCCACTATTACCTACATCGCAGTCCTAGTTAGGCAATCACAGCAATTTTCCAAAAGGGATTAGGGTAGCTCAATCCCATAGACCCAAGGGCTAAATTCTCTCAAATTCTCTCCGTTTACCCATCAGAGTCCTGAAGCTAACCCAAGCTCTTTCCATGTTGCTCCACTCACTCACCCACTGTAGAACAGGTCTCTTGGGAGCATGCTTTTACTGACTCCAACTACGGTTTCTTGTATGCATATGGATGTAGGGCCACCCACTGGGATATGGGCACCATTTTAGCAACCACACCCCTGAAAATAACTTCCTCAACATCAGCAGCCCTGGACTGCCTGTAGCTCATCTGGAACTAGGGTCTTGGGAGCCCTTTCCTGTCCATGTTGGAATATTGGCCAGTTTGACCCTGTGCAATTCCTGTGATGACTACCACAGCTGTGGAGCAATTGTGGGTACCACATCTTTGTCATGCTACGTGGACATCCGTCAACTCAGAACGCTCCCCATGCCCTGGCTCTTAAGACCTTTCTGACCTTTCTTCTGAGATGTTCCCTGAGCCTAACAAGGAGGAGGTATGATAGAAATGTCCCATTTGGAGATAAACACTTTACACGTGGTTATTTTCTGCACTTTGATCAGTTGCGGTTTTCTGTAATAACCTCTGCCCGTTATAAGACAAAGCTTCTCTGACTAGAGGTGAGAGCTACACTTACAGGAATATGCGTATCTGTTTAGAAGGGAGTTGTTTACTGTATTAATTTAGCAAAAGGATAGCAGTAGGTTCTCCTCCAGGGCCTGGGTCTCTGATCTCTCTAGCAATGGCATCTTGGCCAGGTTTATGGTGCTGGGCATGATTCCCTTCTTATTGAGTGAGCCTTAAATGTAGTCAGACAGGTGTTGGTTACTACCCAAGGCATTCGTGTCACTATTGCCCTGATGGGCATATCCTGGCAGGGCCAGCTGCTATTGTAGCTTATAGGGTCTACAGATGGTAAGATAGTTGGCCACTTTCTTCCCCTGCGCCTTCATGTACTGTGAAATCTCTTCACCAGGGAGGAAGCTTCCAGGCCAGTATCAGCTTGATTATTTTTCAGTTCCTGTGACCGGTGGGTGGTGGTTCCATCCATAGAACCATACTTTCAAGTTCTGTTGGGCAGCCACGAGCAAGAGCAATGGTGATAGCAGGTACTGGTTTGAGAGTCACTGGGACTCCATGACTAACAACTTGAACTGAGGCATCCACCCCTGACGCTGGGCTTTTGCTTGACCATCTATGGCTTCTGGCAAGACCGTTATACCCCTACCATGTGAGTTAATTCCGTTTAAGCTACTTAAAAGCGTAGGCATGAGAACATTCACAGAAAAGCTTCAGTGTGCTTTGCTGTTCTTCCCTGCCCTCTTATCCTGCTGATGTTCATCCTGGACCATTAGCCTTGAGCTTTCCTGATGTCTTCTTCTAGAGGCCGGAGCTGCTGATGCTGGTCCTAGCCAGATGAGGAACGAATGGATTTCTGGAACATAGCATCCGATTCTGTTCCTAATCTGCCATGAGACTTCTTCAGCTAGGTGTCCCCCTCCACTTCTGACCCCTCAGGGAGCAAATGGTGTTTACTTTAGAAGCCAACCTTCCTGCTGGCATCTCTGTCTCCATCAAGGTCCTATTTTTTCCAGGCTGGTCCTGTCCTTCATCAGGGATATTCTTCCTACTGCTTGCTTCCTCCCCAAGTCTATAATCAGATAATTAGTTTTTAGAGAAGAAAAAAAAAGTGTAGGCTCATTGTGGAATGTGGTTGGGTGTTACCTTTATCATCATCATCACAACTATCACCACCACCATCATCATCATCATCATCATCATCATCATCATCATCACCACCACCATCATCAATTATTTTGTTCAGCACCAGGGACTGAACTTAGGGACTGCTGCATGGTTCAATCACTGGGTTATGTTCTCAACTCTCAATCACTGATTATAAACACTAAAACTGTGGTTTTCGTTCTGGTTACCTCCGAAGGATCTCAGTGCTTCTCCCTCAAACATTGGCAGTGTTATGTCTTGACCTCTGTGCTTGCCCCATTTGTCTCCTCCACAAGTCTATATGAACGACCTCTTTGAAACATGTGTCTGTTGTGTCATTTTAGCCCAATGTGTCCAGTTACTCCTCTCAATGGTTGTGCCTTGAGAATGGATCCTCCCAATGTCCTGGAGCCCCTTAGTGCAGTGATGATTGACTGATAGGTATGAGGAAGATGCTTCTGAGGGAGACCAGCATGGTGCTTCTTCAGCCTTCATTGGGATGAAAGGAGCCATGGGAGGCTGAGTACCCACAACTCCATAATCTGTACCATACCTCATAGCTCCTTGTTCTATGACAAAAAGATAATGTTAAGACAGAAATGATATGCAGTGTCCTTCTGTGGTGTGACAGATATGGGGTGCCAGGCATCGGTGAGTGCCATGTCCTCAATCTCCAACCTTGCATGCTCTGTCTTCAGAGTAGAAATGCAATTGATGGGGCAAAGCTGGTTAGGGGCAGACCACTGGTGGGCTGGGGATCAGAGGGCTTTAAGAGATTAGAAGATGGTAGAGCTCTCCAGTGGCTGTGTGCCACAGTCCCAGCTCACTCATGACCCTGCAGTCCTGCGCCTCTGGTCACAATGGTGGAGATGTTCTCACATACAGTCCAGCGCCACTCACAGTGAAACGAGTCCAAAAGGCTTTGTGGCTTGGCTTCCAGTCAACCAGGCAGTGATAGAAGCTCCTTGTTACTGCTCAGGCACTCTGAGGACCGTGTAATTCCTTCTATTGCATATGATGTTGAACAAGGCATCTGAGGCCAACATGATGAGGGGAGGACGGGTAACACGGGACAGAGACACCAGAGTCAGACCCTGGGCGACAGGTGAGAAATCACAACCAGCAAATACTCAAAAATGAAAAATACAGAATATCAGGGGCCAATTGGGTTAAATCCAGTTCATAAAATTAAATTGGGAGTCAGCGTTGAAAACCATCAGCTCAGAATAAGGTCAGGGAGAGGGAAGCCTCTTGCCTTCTGTTTCTGCTGGAAGAGAAAAGTAAATAAATAAGACAAATTGGGAGGCTGTCTGTTTTCTATGTTCTTCCCTAAACTGCTCTCCTTTGGGAAGAATCCTAGGATGTTTTTTATATACTTTCTTGGTCACTGATCACATCTCAGGCTCAGTCTTTGACCAGTGAACAAAACAGACAGCAAATGTCTTCATGGAGAACGTTGTCTCCTAAGGGAAACATCAGTGACTGAAGGATTAAAGCTGATGACGGGGGAAACCCTCAAAATGTGAGGTCATGGGGTTTGGATGTAGGAAATGAGAGAGAAGACACAGACAGGCATTTACATATTGAAGGAGTCATCAAACGTTGAAATGTGTGTGTATGGGTGTGCATGTGCAGTATGGCTTATATTTTAAATATTTTTTCTTTTCCAACGTGTCACCTATTTGGGAATAAGTGTGAGGTACCTAATGTTACCTTGTTAAGCAGCCCTAATACAGGCTCACTTGAGTGTCACACAGAAATTTTCTATAGCCTAAGTCTGCCTAATGAGACCTACAGAGGCGTTGCTAAGAGTATGGGTCAGGTGGTGAAGCCCCACTTTCAGCTGCTGGTCGGTAGGTTAAGTGCACTGTTGCTTTTTCCTTGCAGTTCCTTGTAGGAATACTGGGAAGGTGACCTGGGCCTTGTAAATTTCACTGAGACTAGATGGACAGGAAGGATACGCTTTGAATCTCAAACTCAACTCGTGTGACTCGCAGAGACGTTTAAGTGCCATTTATGCTGACCTTAATTAGTTGAAGGGCTGTGTCCAAATGAATCATCAGGCACCTGGAGCCCAGCGCCATCAGTGAAACCAGGGAGCCAAGGACTGCCAGGAACACAACGGAAGCCAGAGGCTGTAGTTCCAAACAGGTGAGTGAAAGGAAGATCTGGTCAACCTCAAAGACTACAAGAAACAGCCAGGCACACATTGCTCATGTTTTGCCCAGATCATTTTTTCTTCTCTTTAGGTAGAGCAGGCCATAAAGGGCAGGCTGCAGTCTCACCTGGTTTGAGCTGGATGATATGTCTGTATCTTTGAGGTGTTACGGTTGTCATAGTTACCAGGACATTAATTCCAGTAGGAACATTTATTTTTATGGGATGAGTCTGATTCCACAGGTAGCATGTAATTTTAATAATACATTAAGCCCATTAACTTCTGTGTCTGTAACAGAATAAGATCTTAGGATGGAGGAAAAATGGGTCCCACATGGTGTCTTAGTCTCTTCAAGTTGTGGTAACAAATTATAGCTTGGTTGGTGTGGAATTGGCAGAAATTCATTCTTACAGCTCTGACGGGTATAAGTCTAAGACCAAATGGCTGGCGCTTTGAGTGTCTCCTGCAACCTCTTTCCAGGTTCATAGACAGAACCTTCTTGCTTGTCTTCCTGGGGTGAGAGGGGATGTGATGTCTCTGAGCTCTCTTTAGTGAGCTTCTTCTCTATCCCACCATAAATACTCTGCCCTCAAGATCTACTCACCTCCCTGGTAGTCTCTTTCTCCTTATGGTTGTCACTTTGGGGTTAGTGTTTCATTGTATGAGTGTGAGAGCCTCACATGCCAAGCCCGCTACACATGGCAAGGTTTGAGCAGCAGCACCAATAGATAGAAAGAAATTGCTCTAGTCATCACGAGACTCCAGGCCCTGTTTCTAGTGTGTTGATTTTCTAGACCAAAGCAAAGAAGTGTTTTTTTTCTTCTGGTTGAGAAGGGACCACAGCTGAAGGTCTAGAAAGAAGAAGGAGGAGGGAGGAGGGAGGAAGGGGAGGGAGGAGAAGAAGAAGAAGGAAAGAAGAGAAGGAAGAGGAAGAAAGAAGTGTTTACCTGTCAGAAATGAATACTTCAGCCTTGAGCTGAAACTAGTTCCTCTTTACCCTCAAGCGATGTATTTTCTAAATGAAGACTGTAGCCTCTTTGGATAAAGATGCCATTGGATGTTCTGGGCTCCTTATTGTGATCTGTGTCCCCTAGGGCTCACCAGCCTCCATAAGCTTGCCATGTAACTTATTATAACACCCTCTGTCTGTCTGTCCCTCACTCCCTCCCCCAGCGCACGCACACACACACACACACACACACACACACACACACACACACACACACCCCTATTGTTTTTGTTTCTCTGGAGCAAACTTGGGCAATGCAATACTTTTATTATTTTATCTTGCCCTGAGTATACTGAAATTTAAGTTTTGGCTTACTATTGGGTAGAGAAGTTTATGGGTAAATATTTGCATGAGTAGAATGTTACAGTATGTACTGAGTCAACAGCACCATAGAAAACAAAAGATATTCAGTGGGCTGGAGGAAGTAGTGTGGCCTCATGCTGGGGAGAGAGGGGTGAAGAGGAGAAAATCGTGAGGCATAGAAAGGGGCAATTGAAAACAGGAGGGACAAGTCCTGTGCAGTTACTACACAAGCCTGGCTGACAGTACCATGGGTTAAGGGAGTTTGTTGTGTATTTAAACTGGCTTTTCAGATTCTGGGATGCTGTGGACAGTTGGAGAATGGAATGGAAACATCTAAGGGAAGTCTTGGTCCCTCACATTTATCTCTGCGGTTAGTCCTAATCCAGTGTCCCCTTCAGAAGAGGGCAGGGAGGACCTTCTGCATCTCTGAACAACTGGAGGTGCTCTGCCTCCATCTTCATCCCGCTCCTACCCGCTGTTCATGCTCCTTTTATTTATATGACCCTGTAAGTTCTTATCCCCAACCCAGTGTGGCCGCCTCCCCCTCCTCCCCCTCCCCCTCCTCCCCCTCCTCTTCTCCTTTCTCTCCTTATTCAGTTCAGGAGGCCAGGCCATGGAGTAGTGCTGCCCACAGTTAGGGTGGATTTCCCCACTTCTCTCAACTCTATGTAGAAGCTTCCTTGCAGACATGCCCACAGATTTGTGTCTACAGGGATCTCAGTCCTATCAGACTGACTGTCAAGGTCAATATCACACTGGGCCATTGTCTATCTCCCATCACGGCACTTCCTGTCTTCCCCTGTGGTACACAGGCAAGGCTGAACCTCTGTATTTTACTACCTGGACACCCCACTCTATATGGCGAGTCTGAAGCTTTTTATGCGACAGTTAAGGTCTGTCTGTCTATCCATTGACCTGGGCTGACCTGATGCCAGCCCAGACTGAAGAGTCCATTCAGGAACACCGTTGGGTCAGTTTGAAGTCTAGGCAGAAGGAATACTCTCTCTAGAGTTGTCAGATCAACAGTGTAGACACAATTGCTACCGCTGGGAGATCAAAGGAGCCTTTTGGACTAGCAATGGGAAGTTATAGGTATAGCTACCCATGATTGAGAGACACCCCCCCCCCCCAAAGACTCAGAATCTGGCCACTGATGCTTGTTTAGCTGAGGCGGTAGCAGAAGTACAGGCCATCTGAACCTGGCCACATTGCTGCCTCAGGGAACTGAGAGCCCAAGAAACAGTGTTCTCCACAGACTCACATGTAAGGGGCTTGATACGGAGCAATAGCAGCCTTCTGTCTGTTCTTGTGACAGGTAAAGCCAGTCTCCTCTTCTGGGTCTTTGTTCGGACTCCTCGCTCCATGGGGCACTCCGTTCTGATCTTCGTCATCTTAGCTGCTTCTGAACCTCCATCATTAGAGAGATGCTATTCAACAATTACTCCCCTGGGTTATGCAGTTATCCTGTTCCTTCCAACATCATCTCCTTCAGCATCTAGGTGGTGGCCTTGGGCACACTCCTTCTGTTGCTGTGTCTCCTCCCACCTGACAGCCTGCTCTTTGCAAAAGCTTGTCTCCTGAACCATCACAGGACGCTTTCCAAAGTGGCCACTTTAGCCACGAAGGGCACTTGGCTGGCCACTGTCCGTATAGCTGTCTTTTCTCCCTTGTCAAAGACAGAAAGCTCCACCCATGTGCCTTCAGATTTTTTTCTCTTCAGGTTAGGCACTTCATTTCAATGTCTTTTAAAGTCTATTTGATAAATGCCAGGCATACTCTTCACCCTGCCTGAGTGGAAATATATGCACCCTTTGCGTGGATGAGAATGGGGAGAAATAGTACCCCTAAAACAGGCTCTGGGGAGACCCTTTTCTCAATGGGCTCCTTGACTGCTTTGCTCTGGCTGTGTCTTTCTTTAGAAGTTTGTGCTACTTGTAGGGCAGTACACCTACCTGCTGTAGCATGTATTGTTTTACTCTATTTTATTTGGTTTTCATATGGCTCCTTCCCTTCCAACCCCTTAACACTAAGTAGGAGAGAAAGATGATTAGAAAGGAAAGGGCACATAGACCTCTCTAGGCTTAGCTCCTTGGGGCAAGTGCAGTCTTCGTAGTCAGGATATCCAGCAGCAAACAGCAAATGCAGCTGCAGAACGAACCAGCAGCAACCTTCTTCCCTGTCTGACTCTTGTTCTCTCAGTGCTCCGGCATTTATACCCTCTCAGAGTCTTCAGAATTAAACTGTCTGCAGCTGGTGAAGATCACATCCCTCTATGAGCCCGCACAAGGCAATCGTAGTTAAACAGCTGTGGACAAGCTAAAATCAGCCCCATATCCCACACTGAGGATTAAAACAACAAAAAAAAAATCTATTTACACCCACACTTAGGATTAAAACAAAAACACATCTACATAACATAACAGAGTTTTAAAAGAAACCAGAACTTTCACTACAACTTGCAGTCTTAGAAAGCCTAAACGCCCACATTCAAAGGGAATGTAGATCCTTTGACTACGTGGCTGAGCAACCTAGGGTAGAGGAACACCGGAGTCCGTGGTGCGCTGGGACAGGCTTACAAGGGTCTTGGGATACACTTCCATCCAGCGGGTAAGACATCCCCAAGGACGTGCAGCTAGTGTCACATGTGCACAGTGACATTTGATTGTTCTTAATCCTTCACAGTGGAGGCCTATTCTAGCTATGAAGCTTTTAGTGTTTCCAGGCAAAAGAGGGGGGGACATAGTTTGATTAGTAATATGGACAAAATACTATCATCTAGTAAACATGTGTTTTGTTTTCAGTCTTTAATTTGATAAACAATTTTAATTAAGAAGTTTTCTTCATTGTACACATGCTAATGAGTAGAATAATAATTAACTCAAGCACGCCATATGTTATTCACCTAAGTGTTTCTTTCTCTTTCCCCACCTAATTATTATCCACCATGTGATGATCATTTACTTTCAAATTTGAAGGGGACTGATCCTACCCTGATACATTTAAACTTCTGTCTGGTGTGAACAATTAGAAACTGTATCTTGGGTGCTGGAGAAATAAATGTATCAGCAGCTAAAACCAGTTGTTGCTCTTCCATAGGACTGTGGTTGGTTTCCCAGAACCTATAAGGTGGCTCATAACCATCCAGTTCTAGATCTGATGCCCTCTCCTGGCCTCTTTAGGTACTGCATGCACATGGTGCACATACAACTGTACCCATAAAATAAACAGAATAAATTTACCTTCAACCTGTAACTCATGTGAACATTCACTGCATTCACAAACATGCTCCCTGAGTCCTTCAGGAAAGTCCAAAATCTTTTTACTATATCTGCTTTTACGATTCTGGTCTCTGATACTGTGGCTGTTTGAACAGATACGCACCACAGGTAAGACCGCAGACCGTGCAGCGAGTGGTACCTATCTGCATGCACAGAGGATGTAACTAATGGTTGGCAAGTGTTGTTTAGTCTATGTGGAGATAAGAGGTTTGTTTCTCACCCTGTAATTCATCATTTCCCTCTGAGTGTTTATCCAGGGCAAAAAGAACCACCCGAGCATCCATTTCCTACTTTAATAGCTTGACAGTTACAGGTGCCCAAATGACTTTTATGTTTTCAGATAGCCCCATTGTCATTACTTTCACTGTCTACTGATGAGCCATTGCTGAGATAACAGACTCAGCCGAGTCCCTAAAATATCCAACAGCCTTGAGCTGATGGGAGCTTGGGTGTGAGATGGCGGGGCCCTGACAGTGTGGGACTCTATCTCCTCAATCAGACTGTGCTTTCTCTTGGCAGCAGAATGCAAATACATCAGAGTCACAGGATCAGCCTTTTATATCAGAGCTAATGGGATGCATAGTTTAAATAAAAAATAATCACAGGCACACCATCAGTGCCCCATCACAGATGCGTCTGTGCTGACACGCTGCCTCCCCTCCGTCTCCAAGCCTGTCTGTGTGTGGGATGTCAGAGGGGGCATGGTCACTCACAGCTGTGGCTCCCTGGGTCCTTCCATCAGAGTAAGTAGCTGCAGGGTGAGTCCATCTGCCTTCATTTGTCTCTGCACAATGTCCAGATTGGGGAGGCGGGGGAGAGAAAGGCACGTCTGCCTGAGTCGTCTTCAGAGAAGTCCAGGCCAAGCTGAGATCTCTATTATTCATTCCCCCTGTGCGGTTGTCTAATCTACTTTAAGATGGCAAACATGAAATGTGCCCAAACACAGAGAAAAGACACCCATGCTGTCCTTCAAAATGAGGTAGTGACAAATTCCTATGAGGTCAGTTATTAATATTTCCTGTCATGTAGAACTTGCAAAAAAGATAATCCCCCAAAACACAGCCAACAGCACATCTTGGTTGGCTGCTTGGTACCGACAGACTGAGGCTCTCTGGAAGTCCATCCTGTGAGGGGAGTGGGCAGAGGGTGGTGTCACGCACACACACACACACACACACACACACACACACACACACACACACACACACTGCAGTGTAAGGGTCTAGGAGGCAAGTTGTTTGTGATGAGGAGGCCAAGAGTGAATGCCAAAATTGAAATGGCATCGGGGATATTAGGTCCACAAGATATAATTAGCTGAGCTGAAAACCGACCTGGTAAACAAGAACAAATGCATCTTATCTCTGGCGGGGTTTTAAAAGGACTCGAAAAATGAGCCTGCGTTTGCCTGGGCTTAGGCAGGCAGCCGAGATGCTCACAGCTACTGTGCCCTCTTCACCCCATGTTGTTTTTATTGAAGATAGTAATTCGGACTCAATTTCTTCATATCTACTGCTCGAGACACATTAAAAAGTTTCTTACAGCCACTACCGATGTGAGACAGCAGCGATGCACTAGAGAACCTCGCGTAGCACTCAGGGGTCAAAGGCTGTTGAGGGACGAAAATACCAGACGGTGCTTTGCAGTGTGTGTGTCTCTGTCTTTTTCTGTTCTGGCTGTTTCCTTTTGCTGCTGGTTGAGAAGGTAGAGTGCAGAGTCAAGGTAGAGGCGGGACAAGGTTTCAGAGTGCAGCAGTCAGCTGTTGCTAGGGGTGGAGCTGTTGCTAGGGGCGGAGCTGTTTCTGTAGGCGGAGCTGTTGCTATTACATACACACATTCCATGCATTATAACAGATGAGCCATTCTTCTAAAATGACGTCTCTCGAAAGTCCAGAAGCGCCTCTTCAATTTGGAGATTGGGAGCTTTTAGGAGTTCTCAGAGAGTGAGGCAGAGGAAGGACAGAGTGAGAAAGATGGAGTCTTCTAGTCGGTTGCCAGAGCTGAGGACAGCCTTGCTGAACAAGGGCTCCAGTGCCAGGTGCCATGGGACATGAGCGAAGCACCATGGTTGCTGGGCTCATGTAAAGCCTCCCGTCCTCAGTAAGACCGAGGGCAAAGACATCACGAGCTGAACACAGGACACGCTCTGAGGACATCTGTATCCATCCCTTTGCTGTTGCGGTGACAAAATATCACGACCAGAAGCAACTTAGAGGAGGGAAGGGCTTATTTTAGCGTTAGTTTATGAGGGGACACTGTCCATCCCAGCAGCGAAGGCACAGCGACAGGAGTATGAGGCTAGACTGACTGGCAGGAAATAAACTGATCACATGCCATCCACACACAGGAAGCAGAAAGATGATGGTGGTGGTGGTGGTGATGATGATAGGATAAAACGCTGTCCCTGGGTGTGTCCTTTCTTTATCAAGCCTCCTAGTATTTTAAATTTAAATAATTTATTCAGAGTACATCTCAATTCTTATCCCCTCACTCGTATCTTCCAACTCCCCCCTTCCTCCCTCTTTCACCCTATTCCCCTCCCCTAGGCCTGTGACAGAAGGGGACCTCCTCCCCCACCATATGATCACAGCCTATCAGGTCTCTGCTTCCCCTTCCTCTGAGTGCCACCAGGCCTCCCCTCCAAGGGGAGGTGGTCAAATAGGGGGTATGAGAGTTCATGTCAGAGTCAGTCCCCGTTCTCCCTATAACTGTGGAGAATGAGCTGTCCATTGGGTAGATCTGAACAGGGGGTCCAGGGTTACTGCATGCATCGTCCTTGGTTGGTACAGTAGTTTGAGCAGAGCCCCCAGGGTCCAGATCCGCCAGCCTTGATGGTCTTCTTGTAGGAGGTTTAATAACCATCACGGACGGTGACACCAACTGGGAACCAACTGTATAAAATAAATGAGTCTATAGGGGATATTTCTTAACTTAGCAAGCGTCTCCCTGTTGCGGTATTTCATAGTTTTTACATTATGTGACCGTGTACAGACATGAAAGACAGAGGTCACCGCTGAGTGTTTTCCTCTCTCACCCACTCTCTCTCTCTCATCCCTAACTGACAGATGGATCATGGCTGCCTGTGCTCACTACATTCCATTAGGTTAGAAGTGACCTGTCTTAACAAATCCAACTCTCATTTCAGATAGAATCAAAGCTTTAGTCTGGAGCTAAGTTTGAATGATCATGGCCCGGGAACTTCTATTCAGGTCTACTCAAATACAAGGTCCAACATGGAAGGGTTTCGTGGAGTTTTACAGAGGCAGAACAAAGAAAGTTGAAAATGGAGGTGTTTAAAAACCACATGGGTGGAAGCAGTAAGTGGGTGGTTGCAGTTGGCAGAGGGATCCCACCTATGGACCTCAGGTCCCCCATAGCATTCTTAGCCTTTGGATTGGTGCAGAGTAGGGTTTAGTTAATTCTTCCTTTTTATCTGTTTATCAGGATGTGAGGTCTGACAGAGGTGGGCAAGGGATGACTTTAGAACCCAAAAATAGCCCAACTGAAATGAAAATAAGGATATCGGAGCACCAGCATTCCAATCTCTTGTTCATAACCCAGGGATGACTTAAGGCACACCGAAGGATGTGTGCAGATTCTATCAAAAAACTGATATTGCTTATTATAAGATATTTGAGCATCGTGGATTTTGTTATTCGTGGTGGCTCATGTCTCCATCCCTCACAGACAGTGGTGGGTGGAACTCTCTCCCTTGCTCTCTTCCTCACCCATGTGGCAGCTGCTGTGTAGGACCGAGAAGGCTGGTGGGCACACTTTCCGTGTCTACGAGTTGGTTTAGTACTGAGTGGCTGCCCTAAATTCCAAAAGCCCAAATCTGCAATGCTTTGAGACCTGAGACTTAGTGAACACTGGCCCGATGCCACTGCGACCTTAGGCGATGGCCCTGAGTTTGAATGTGTGCCCAGGCCTGGGCCTGCAGCTGTAGCTCTTCGGTGGTAGAGCTCTTCCCTGGCATGTACAAAGCTCTGATCCCATCTCCAATATGACAAACAAAACGGCAGCAACAATTATAACATCACGAAACCCAGAGGCTGCTGCCTCCTGTCGCAGATGATGCTCAGACTGTGTGTAAGATGCAGGTGAAACAAGAGTGAATTTGTGTTTGCACACCTGGGCCTGTCCCTGTGGTATCTTATGTATAGTGACATATCCACAGATCTAAACCCAAGATTTAGAACCTGGGTGAGTTCTCTGCCAGTCATTTCCGTTAAGGCGTGCTCAGCCTTCACCCCTGTTGTTGAGGACTCCTTGGGATAGCGTGCTGGCTTCCCATCTACTCGATTCTTTCTCCTTTGGCTCAGCCTCGCAGTATGAGTCATTCTGCAGCGAACACACTGGACATGGTGCTCCACTTACTTCCTGTTGCTGCGATAAGGCACGATGCCCAGTAACAAGGCGGGGAGGAAAGAGGTGGTTTCAGCTTACACTTCTAGGCCACAGCTCATCACAGAGGGGAGCCAGAGGAGGCACTCAAGCAGAGACTGCAAAGCAAACCGTGGAGGAATGCTGCTTCTGGGCTTCCTCTCCATTTTGCTCCCCTCTTTACGTTCAGCTATCTTTCTTCTGTAGCGCAGACCCACCGACCTAGGTACTGCGCCACCAGACTCTCCCACATGCATCAAGACATTTTCTCACAGACATTGTCACCAGCCAGTCTGATCTGGGCAACCTCCTAACAGACCCAGGCGACTCTAGGGTGTGTCACGTTGATGGCTAGAGATAATTAGTCTCTGAGATTTTGTTGGAATTTTCTAGATCTAAGCATTATTCTTTAGAATGCCCCCGGGGTCAGCAGTTTGTCCGGATGGTCTGGAGTTCATTCCGTGTGCCAGCATCAGTCATAAAACAGTAAAGCAAGCCCCTCATTTAAGAAGCAGGGGATGTTCGTTACGGTTCAGCCTCCATTGCTTGATGAGTTTGGACAAGGTGAACATCTTGCAGTCTCTTCTCTAAGGGTCACCTTCCCAGACTGTCGCTCTCGCTGCTCACTCGCAAGCCTGTGCCACGCTGCACCTGGATATCACGAGCACCGCAGTCCAGTGACCAACCGTGGCATCCAGACTTGACTCAGAGCAAGGGCTTTTGTGTCTAAGGACCCACGATGCCCAGACTTTCCAGCCGCTGGACAATATTTTCTACGTTACCCTTTGGATGGTGCCAGCTACAATTTTCTTAATGCTGCCTGCAAGTGTGTCCAGAACTAAACTGTACAATGACCTCGCACTAGAGAAATCTGAACACAGCAGGACATTACATCTTGTTCCTACAAACCTGAAAATTCTAGGCTTCAGGCAGAGCAGGGCTGAGAGACCCATCCAGGCTGCTTGGTGCTAGAAGTGACATGCATCTCCTGGTTTTAGCAGCAGGTTAATGAGTACAGGTTTCACAGATCACGACCCAACTTGGTTCACGTCAGATCACTCGCTACTCACCTCTGTGTGGTGCTCCATGAAGGAACAAAAGCTATCTGTATTGAGGAGCCCAGGACTTCTCAATGGAGCTCAGACAGTAGAGACTGTCTGCTGACTGCTCCTGGACATGATAAGGAATCCTTTTTCAGAGTGTCTTGTCAATCTGCAGCTTGCAAATTTGCATACGTGGGAGGCTTTTTATTTTATGTGATTAATGAAGTGGCCCCACCAATGTGCTATGCTGATGTGAGGGTACATGCAATGGTCATGATGACGTCCTTGTGAGTCCAGCTGCTCTCAGAGGCAATGGGGCAGATTTTGTGGTTATAGAAAGAATGGGGTAGGGACTGCTGAATGTGGGGGAGGAGGATTGACTGGTTTTTTGTTTTTTGTTTTTGTTTTTGTTTTTTTTGCCTTCACAAAAGGGATATCTAGATCACCAATCCATTAGCTGTCAGCTATCAGACCATCTAAAGACTGTCAGAACCATATATATATATTAAAAAACAAAACAGCCCAGATACTGTATATAGTCAAATCCCCTTCTTGCAAAATAAGAAATTTTTTTTTTTTAAAGCAGAATGAAGTTAGCTTCTTTGGATGACAAAGATATCTGACATTAGATGCCCAATACAGGGCCATTTATGCCTTGAAAACAGTAACTGGATGCATTTTTCCTACCAACTCATAGCTCTATAAAAATATAATTTTTTTCATTTCTTGGCTGTCACATCATCAGCACGGAGTGCCCAGTGGCTTGATAATTTATGCATTAAATGCATTAACTTCTTCCACTGCCTTTCCCGAGCAGCTTATCAAAAGTGATACTCACTCCGGTGACTCAGTGGGTTTCTGAAGTAGAGCAAAGATCGGTGACATGAGCTTGTGAAATCTGGTTGACAAGGAGCCATGGGGGACTGGAAGACAAGGAGGGGCCTACCATATGAGGGCGCACACCACGGTTGGCTCAAGCTTGCTTTTCTGGAAAGGTCCTCAGATTATCCAATATTAAATAAAGAAGGGTGCAAGGCTGAGCTGAGGCCTGTGCTGGCTCTGGGTCACCCGATTCTGATGCAAATGCCACAGTTACCACAGGACCACAGACTAGCAAGTCGCTTTTAGCAATTTTATGGGAACTAATGTGTGCTGAGGTAGTTGTACATTACATACCCTGTTAGTTCTTTTCTGATATGTATTATTATATTATACTTATAACATTATATGCATTATATATTACACATAATATATAACATTATGAATTATATAATATACATCACATATGTAATATAATAATATATATTAAACTTTGGTGTCTAGCATAGCCATAGATAGCAAAACCCTTAAAATTCATATTCCTTAAATCATCTCCATGAAAGGACCATATTTGCCATGTCTTTTAGATATTAGATTTCATATTCTCATGCTGAAACTATGGTAAGGCGATATCCCAAGACAGAGGTATTGAGTTCACAGGGAGATGAAAAAGTTTGTAGACACCGGTTTTGTTCCCTGGGAAGACAAAGGTTGGAATGGTCACTGAGCTTGCCGCTCACCGTATAACCAGGCAGTGCATGGAGCAGGAGCTGTGGGTGAGGCGCAGACACACACCCTGAAAAGAAGCATCTGACAATGACCCCACCAGGGCATGCTAGCTACCCTCCCAGACTGTCAGCTCAGCCCACGCCACAGGGATGGCCTTGAGCACTCTAGCTCTTGATTTATTTTATTTTATATGCTTTTACTTTTTTTTTTTTACATCTTAGCCCCACCCTTTCTCTCCTTATACCCTTTTGTATTCCATCCCAGGCCTGTGTGTGTGTGTGTGTGTGTGTGTGTGTGTGTGTGTGTGTGTATGTGTGTGTGTGTGTGTGTGTGTGTGTGTGTATATACAAGTATGTGGCACAGAGTGCATGTGGAGGTCATAGGACAATAGGCAGGAGTTGGCTCCCTCATTCCCCTATGTGGGTCGTACAGATCAAACTTAATTTGTCAGGCATGGCAGCAAAGCCCTTTATCCACTGCGCCATCACACCCACCATCACCTTTTATTCTGAAGAGTGAGAATGGAAGTTATTTCTTGACTGATACCTTAGTTAAATTTACAATCCTCAGATCTCTTCCCTCCTCTCCTCCCCCCTCCTCTCTGTCTCTGTCTCTCTGTCTCTTTCTGTCTCTCTCTCTCTCTCTGTGTCTCTCTGTCTCTCTCTGTGTCTCTGTCTGTCTGTCTGTCTGTCTCTCTCTCTCTCTTTCTGTCTCTCAGTTTTCATAGAGAAGGGTTATAATATAGCAGAACAAATGATAACTTAGTGAGCTGAAAACTGCAGGGGGGTTCTTTCAGCCACCAGCCTTATCTTCACAGGAGGAACGACCCCAAGCGAGTTCCTCAGTCCTCACTCAGTTTCAACTTAAATTCACACCGTGACTGGGATGGTTAGCCTCGGGCCACCCTGAGGAGATGTCGGGTCATGTGGGAGCCAAGCATCTGGGCATGCGTAGCATAGGGAGGTTAGCCTGACTGGGTCAACCCACCTACTGTGGGTGGCACTACTCCCTAGGCTGAGATTCCGGACTACATGAGGAGAGAAAAGCGAGCTGGGCACAGGCGCTCACGCTCACCAACCTCAGCTTCTTGCTGCTGAGACTTCCCACACCACCTAGAGTGTACCTTGAATAGTGAGCCAGAACACACCCTTTCTCCAATAAGTAGCTTTTTAAGGGTATTTTTTAATCACAGCTCCAGGAATATAGACAGAGACAATGAGTTTAAAATATACTGTCCCTCAGGACTTTACTTAAATGATAGGATTTCAGTCTTACTGATTTTGTTCTATTATGCTTAATTAAAACCTGTTCAATTTTTTAAAAACAAGATATTATGAAATCTATAAATTATTTTTAAAAAAAAAGGTTTATTCTAGAAACTCTATATGTTTGGCAAGGTGGTCATAGCCACCCAGAGAATACCAAAATTGAACATTTCTTTTACTTTTGTTTGTAATTAAACAATTTAAATGGCATATACTGATTGTACAAATTAATAGGTCCATTGTGAGATTTTTTTCACATGGAGTTTAATATTTCTACATGCTTCAGATTCCAGAACTCTTGGAGTTGTGCAGAGGACAATGAGGGAAGGGGAGAAGTGGGCAAAGCCAACTGTGGCATGTGACCCATGGCCCTGGGCGAGATGGTAGGGTGAGGTAACTGCTGGTACACACCAAATGACTCCAGCCACCCAGCTTAGAGGTGCACAGCAGCACCCCACCCCATTTCTGAGGATCACAGTTCCTGTGATGGCATGGCTGTGTGCTTTTGGCTCTACTCCTTGTCTTGTCAGGGCTGAAGACTTGGTAGACGGGAGATCGCTTTTCTAGTAGCTGTTCAGAGGAGGCCCAATGCCTTGCTGCACAGACTTTGCTTCTTCATGAGGCTGCTTATAAGAGGGAGGCATCCTCCAAGGTACAGGACATAAGTATACCATGTATGTGTAGAGATAGAGGAAGAAAGTAGTGAAGGCTGAATGGAGGGAGGGAGAAAAGAGACAGGGGAGGGAGGGAAAGAAAGAGAAAAAGGAGGGAGGAGGGAGGGAGGAGAGAGAGAGAGAGAGAGAGAGAGAGAGAGAGAGAGAGAGAGAGAGAGAGAGAGAGAGAGAGCGCCTATGGAATCCCAGTGTCCTGTGCTGTCACATGTTCTCACACTAGATGGAAAGAGTGTCACTTAGCTTAGAGCAAGTCTGGACTAAATAGAATTATTGAAATTGTATTTATTTGGAAAATGAAATCCATTTTTCTTTCTCTTTTGGTCTCACTGAATAAAAGAGTCTGGTGAGTGTAAAAAACAAACAAAACAAACAAACAAACAAACACCACATGCCAAAGCTGCCTTATCATACTCCCGGTGCTGGAATATATTTCTGTAAACTTCATCTCCATCAGGCACAGCCTTGATGTCCTAACAGAAGAAGATGTGTAGAGTTGGTAACAGTTTCCTCCTATCAGGAAGCCAGGAGCAATTGCCTGCACACAGTGGATAGAAGACACCAGAACCCTGGTGACACCTACAGGAGCATTGTTCCTGTGGTGTGCAAGCCACTGAGACCTTTGGGAACAGAGGGTAGAGCAATGCGATGCCACTGGAGGGAGCCATGCAGCTGGGCGCGGAAGTAATGTTAGTTAAAGCAATCGTGAATGTTCATGTGTAAGTCCAGGAGACTTGGGGCCTGGTCTTTCTCCTTGGCAAACAAAGCCTGGCTTAGGTAGTGAGTAAGGTTGAAAATCTGAGCCATCGCACTCGCCGTCCCTCTCAAAGTACCTTTTCATCAGTTCCAAGCATTTAGGCTTTGGCTGGGATCTGCACTGAGTAGGCGTCTGCCTTCTGTGGCGCCAACCCAGGGCAATGGCATCTAGTGAAATGGAGGCCCATTGTAGGATAAGACTGGTGATTATGTGAGATTATGTCCCATCCTAGCACTGTAAGAGGCTTATGTAGTGGTGGAGATCTGTGTAAATGTTATTAACTTCAGCTAATTAGAAGCCTCTAAACCTGAGAAATCTGGATTCCAGAAGCAGACATGACAACACTTGGACCAGTTTGCTGGATTACAGAGTAGCTGACATTTGCCTGAGCCCGGGGCTTGTGTAAATCCGTAGGCAGCGGAGGTCTGAGCCAAGGATAGTGTATCTGTTAGGAGCGACTGTCTGTAATGCTCCAGGGTCTCTCCTCTGCTCCCCCCAGGACTATGACGGTGGGTGTGGGGCTGTATATTGGAACAAGGGCAGCTTACCCATGCCCACATCACTAAGCCACATGATTTCTTCAGCAACAACTGCCTCAACCCTCCCCAATACACACGCTGGGATGTCGATGTGCTACGTCCTGCTCAGGTCACCACTGTGTGCTGATCTCATGTGTGCCACAGTCAAGCCATGCCCAGAGGCTGGGTTTCACAGTGTCCTCCCCCATCCTCCAGCCCTTAGATTTGTTCTATTTCCTCTTCTTTAATGTTCTGTGAGGTTTGCAGAGGATGCCCTAAGTGTCTGTTCAGATGTTAATGGCTCAACTATCTCTTGTTCTCAACACTCGGAGTTACTGTGAGTCTCTGTATTTATTGTTAGTTACCATAAAAAAGAAGTTCCAGGGATCACATACAGTTTTGAAGGCTGACTGACAGTTGTAGGTTCCTCACTAGGACACCTAACCTCTCCAGCCATGGGATTTCTGACAAATTTTACATCATAAGGCATCATTTCTTTTTAGTAAAACAGGCCTCAAATCCAGGCCGAAAGTTGTTGGTTATCCCCGTAACAGCTATGCCACTGTTGTGTCGCTAATAGGCACATCTTGCCTGGAAAGCCCACCTTCGGTTAAGACTGTTAGTGACTGACGCGTGTGATGGCTTCTGCAACAGTGACTTGCCATCTAGTTCTCTGGGAAACCTGGAGCAATAATAGCCTGTATTGTTTGGGGAGTCTTGGAGCCTCCATGACTAACAGTTCATGTACTGAGGACTGGGTACCAGGGTTTTATTAATTAATTAATTTTGTTAATTAATTTCATTTATTAATCCATGGCTCCTGAAAGCAGAATCACATACTACTTGTACATATCAGAGGGGTTCAGTGTGATATTTTAATACATGCACACAACGTGTAACTAATACAGTTAGAGTTATTAGCATGTACTGTCTGCCTCTTCATGTGTAGAACCCTTGAGTTCCTCTCCTCTGTGCTTTCATAGATCACAGTTTCCTGCTGCAAGCAGCTGTCATCCTTCTGAGCTGCAGAGCACCAGACAAAAGTCCTCTATTTAACCGAGCTGTGTTGTTTATATTAATATGATCCCTTCTTTCTTCCATCCTTCTCAAACCCTAGTAATGTTTTTTTCTATTTTCTACTTTGAGATGGCCTTTTTTTTTTTTTTGCTGTTAAATTTGAGAAAGTGCTAACAGTGTCTTTCTGTTATTATCGCACTTACCAAACTGTGTTTCATGCCCATGCGCCTTCCTGTGAGTAACAGATTTTCTTTCCTTATTGTGAGTGAAGATATCCCATAGCAAAATGTGTGTGTGTGTGTGTGTGTGTGTGTGTGTGTGTGTGTGTGTGTACTCCACTTTATTCTCCCATTTATCTATAGCTAGGTGCCTTGGTGAGTCCATATTTCAGCAACTGTGAAAAATACGCCAATAAAGGAGTGTGTCGTTTATCGTCTGGTGGTGACCTGACTTCTGCATCCAGCAGACTGGTCCAGGTGATGCTTGCTTCTGGACCAGAACAGACTGATCTCAAGGTCAAAGGTCCTGTTTCTCACTCAGCAGCAGCTTAGAGCACTCAGGGTGAGGCCTGTGTGCTAGGCGAGGTTCCTAGTCTCCTGGGGTTGTTGGAAATGAGTTTTCCACTGGGTGTTACAGCTCCTTTAGAATGAACTCGCTGCTATCAGACAGCAGCAGATGCTCAGGAGTTCCACAAGCCTGTGATGACACCAACAGCGTTACAGCCCTTTGTTAAGCTGCTGTGCTAAGCATGGCAGAGGATGTGGGTAGACACCCGAAAACAGCCAGAAGGCAGATCCAGTGAGACGAAGACCTGGTGGTCAACACCAAGCTAGTGGCTGTGATGGAGTAGGCTTCAGCAGCTGCCAAGGCAACTCTGCCATCACTGCCTGACCAGCAGGCAAGCCCTGGGCACCCAGTGGTGACTCTCCAGGGAGGAGGGGGCCCTCCCTTTCCCAGAATAAATGGAGTCTCAGACAGTCATGGTGGAGGAATGGCATGAGCACAAGAGAGAGTTTATTCTGTGAATCAGAGGCATTTATAGAACTTGGGCAGTGGGCAGGGTTTGAGGCTGAATGTGTCTAATTCGCTGGGGCTAGGAGTGCCAGGATACTTAATTTGCATATAACAGAACAGCCCTATCATAAAAGGGGAAAACAGGACCTAATTATCCTATGAGTGGGGAAAGATCTTCAGGAAAATTCAAAGGTCCTTGGTTGAAGATCAAGACACCAAGATATTAGCATAGGATGTGTATCTCCAGGAATCCCTAGGCACTTGTTAAACAGGTTTCTTTTTCTCTTCTTTCTTTCTTGCTTTTCTTTTCTTTTTTTTCTTTCTTTCTTTTCTTTCTTTCTTTCTTTTTTTTTTTTTTTTTGAGACAGGGTTACTCTGTGTAGCTCTGGCTGTTCAAGAACTTGCTATGTAGACCAGGCTGGCCTAGGGGATGAAAGGTGTATGCCATCACTGTCCTGTGCTGATCAGGTTTCTTATCAGGAAAGGCCTGGGCTTGTGGTCTCCCTGCTAGTTATGTGGCATTTCTTAGAATTTTTAGGGTTTGGGTAGAGAGGGGACCCCACTGAGAAGGAAGTGCTGTTGCTGTATACCAAGCTCAGAGGCTGTCTGGAAGCACTAGACTTTGACCTTTTCAGAGGAACTCCACAGAAGTGCAGGTGAATTCTTTTCCTTTGGGGAAATATACAGAAGTGATATTGGATCAAATGGTAGATCCATTTTTAGTATTTTGAGGAACTCCACTCTCTTCTAGTGGTTGTATGAATCTACATCCAAACAAAAAATGTGTGTTTCGCCTTTCATTTACAACTTTGACACTGTTAAAAATATATTGCTTGATATTGATTGGTTGACATATGCCGAACCATACTTGCGTTCCCGGGATAAACCTGGCATGACCGTGTTGAATGAACATTTATTTTTGCCATTGGATTCACTTGCTAATACTCTGATAATCTCGGTTCTATGTTCATTGTGGCTCTGAGTCTATAGTAGTTTTCTTTCTTGGTTTTGTCTTCGCTTGGTTTTCCTGTTAGGCTAATTCTGAACTCATAAAATCACTTTGGAATGCCCTTTTTCTTCCTATTCTCTGGAGTAGTGTAAGAACCAGCTTTAGTCCTCCCTTACAAGCTTGGTAAAATTTAAGAGTGAGGCCACCCGCTGTTGGAGTTTTGTTTACTTCCACCCCACTGCTTGCCTGTGCAGGTCTGTGCAGGCTTTCTCTATCCTCAGGGTTCAGCTTGAGCAGCCCACAGGAGTTTGCTTTGTTTCATCTATATTTCAAGTCTCTAATGGCCCCTTGCAGGTCTATGCTATTACTTTGTAACATGTTCCTGCTCAGCTTGGACTTAATTTGGGTTTTCTCCTGTTTGACTTCTCTATAAAAAGGCTTGCTAATGTTATGTTTTAAAAAACTGTTTGTTCATTGACTTTGCAACATCTTTAGTGTTTCTATCTAATCTTTTGTTGTTGTTGCTTTTGGTTTGTTCTAGGTCATTGCTAGGACTCATTGGTTTTGTCCTTTGAATCTTTCTTTTTCCTGGTCTAAGTACTTACTGCTCTGAATGTCCCTCCAAGCACCACTTTTGCTTTATCTCTGAGTCTTGGTCTATTTCATTTCCATAAGAAGTTCTTAACTTCTCCTTTGGTTTCTTCAATATCTCTGTGTTGTTCAGTTCCAATGTATTTGAACATTTTAGAATGTTTCTTTTGCGACTGACTTAGTCTAGTACAGTCAGAGAGGATATAGGAGATTATTTCCATGGTTTTGAATTTGTTGGGCTTCTTCTGTGACCTCATATATGTTCTGGTCTAGACAGTGTCCCGTGTGGTGATTTGAGGGTGTGTGTGTGTATTCTGTGGTTGTTGGATAAGTGTTCTTTGCATAACGGCTGGTTCTGTTCACTTCACTGTGTAGTCCAACGCTGATGTGTCTCTGGACTTTTTCCCAGGATAGTGTATTCACTATTAAAAGTGGGTACTAAGGTCCCTGAAAGGGGGCTTCTGGGGCCCCTGACTGCTGTTGTTATTTTACTACTGTCTTCTCCCCTTAGACTGAATACTTCGTGAAACTGACATTTGGCCTAAAGGGTAGATACACTTCTCTTCATTCTATGGCGCTGAATCAGTTCCTAGGACAGCACTTCAGTTTCCTTTTCCCGGTTGTCCTGATCTCCCACTGCCTGCAGGTTCCTACCTCAAACACTGAAGTACTCGGTGGTCCCAGACTCCTGCATACTGCAAAACACCCTCTTCATATGTTCATATGTTCATTGCCGGGGTAACCAGGTGTTAGGGGCTGGTTAGTGACATGGTCAGGGTGTGTATGCCCCAATATGGACTCCATCACAATGGTTCACCTCATCCTGGGGACAGGCCCCCTCTAGGTTTGTCTCTGACCCCACTGTGACCCAGATGCTTTGAATGCTGTTGGGTTCTGCTGTGGCTTCACTGTTGAGCGGAGAACATGGGTGTGGGGAGGGTCATGTTTTAACTGGTAAATGGACAGCAGTATTCCATATGTGGTTCTAGTAAAGTATTCCCTGAGAGTCTTGCTCCTCTCTCAGCTGGTACAAGCCAGTAGAGTGTGATGTGGACTCCCCCCCGCCCCACCCCCACCTCTCTCCAGGGCTATGTTGTCACCTACTTTGTGTTTTGCACTATTTTAAAAATAATCTTCTTAAACGTCTAGGATAGTAGGTTACAAAAGGTAGCTTTGAGAACACACTTCTCAAGGTAGGACCCTGCCTTTCTTTACTGTGTGACCTTGAATGAATTGCTTATCTACTTTATATAACATTTAAAAATAGAAAACAGATATCTATCATCTATCTGTCTATCTATCTATCTATCTATCTATCTATCTATCTATCTATCTATCTATTACCTTTTACCTATCTACCCACCTGTTTATCTTCTTCCCATCTTCACCATCACATTATCTAGTATCCTAAGGTTATGTAAGTAAAGTCAACCAACTTCTTGGGACTGTGGCTGACACATAGTAAGCTTTGAATTAACAATGCTAGCTTTTAAAATATATTAGAGAAAAAAATAAAATAGACTAGTGATCCCTTACATTCTGAATGGTCATAACGTCCAGTTTCCCCTCCCCATGTTCTTTAGCATGTACACTGCTTAGTTGCTGCCATCTTTGTAAGGCTTTTAAATGTGTGTGTGTAGGTATGATTTTAATTTCAATTATATATTTATAATTATATAAATTTAAAATGTGTGTGTTACCTGCATATATGTCTGCATATCAAGCACGCCCAGGGCCCACAGAGGCCATTGGATCCCCTAGAATTAATGTCATATGTGGTTGGACTCACCATGTGGGCATTTGGAATTGAACCTGAGTCCTCTGCAAGAGTAGTCATCTGCTTCTCAGCCATCTCTCCAGCCCCATTCCATTGCAGCTATATTTTATTCCTATCTTCATGTTCCTTGTGCTGAAAGGCAAGAAAGAAGGTGGAAATTTTCTGAATAGCCAGTACGACTCAATAAATGTATCTATGTACTTAGCAGAATTGTAACCAGAATCTTCATCTCTTCCTCCTCAGAAGTTGACAGTCTTTTCCTCAAGTTCATAATACAGAAGTGTCTGAGACTAAAGTCACTTTGTGAGATAGCAGTGAGGTCCTTGTCACTTACAACATTGCATTGATGCCTGGGGTAGGATAATGAAAAAGGTTCCACAGATGCCATAGATGCACGCATATGTACCACAGCAAAGGAACAAGCAGAGAAAATAGCTACAAAGTGGCTAAAAGATGGAGGTGCAGTCATTATCTGCTCCTGCACTCTGTGTTTCACTTTTCCAGGACGGGTTAAGGGCCACGAGGGCACTGGGCCTGTGTGTGAGGGAGATCAGGGAGAGGCGTCCTCCAGACATATAACCAAAGGCACTAGTGCTGCACCAGTTATGGCGGGTGAGAATTATTTACTCGTCCCTCTTTGCATGAGGCAAACACCACAGGACCTAATGTCTGCAGACAAAAGGTGAGCTTTGGCAGCACGTGGCCCTGATTATTCATTTTGCCTCAGTCTTATCTTGGCAGGCGGTCAGCACTATCTCCTAAGACACTCTGCAGCATGTCAGAGCCCTGTTACAGGCCTGCCTGTCCACAGTGAGGCAGAAATATAGAAAGCAATGCGACCTGGCAGAGTGGACAGGTGCACAAATGTGGTCTGTGTAAGCAGTGGGGATCAGATCGGGAAGAGGGGACGCTTATTCAGCAAATTATATTTTGATATCTTTAGGCATTTTTGGGTTTTCTACATAATAGTTTCTCTTTTATTTTATAAATGACTTTGAATTTCTTTTGTGATGGTCTAGTAAACCTTAGAGGGACACTGCACTAAGAAAGTGGGGCTGTCCAGATGTGGGCACTGTGAGTGCCATTCTCTGTCACATATATGAGATCATACTGTTCTACATGGGGTTGAGGTCACATGTTGGAGAAACGAGAAAATACTCCTGGTTTTAACTTTTTCAGGGAACTCATGAAACTTGCTAAAGGATCTCTTTTTAATGGATACTTTAGATACTTTTGTTGTTAAACTAAACCTGTTTGTTTATTCTGTTGTTTGTTTGTTTAGCTCAGAAGCCCTTGAAGGCCTTTAGGTGTAAGCCCAGCCATAGCTTTAATGCCATCATTTCACATAGTTTCACATGAAATGCTGCATGCGTTTTCACTCTGTGCCTTGGCAGGGGCTGTACCAACCTCCGTAACTATCCAACACTGCTGTAGGAAACGAGGAGTAAACTAGAGCTATTTCCATAGGCACTTTTCAACATGACCCTCTGTGATGCTAACTTAACTGCATGTATCATCTTCAAAACCAACAGGCCACTTGTTGGGTACCATCTCTGTCTTCTGAGCTCTGTGCCTACCCCTGCTTCTAAGCCTGCTTCTTGGCCCCTTGACGACTGAGCGCAGGTGTTCTGAAATTGAAGAAGCATCTTGTCTCTCAGCATCACACACCCGTGTTGACATCCTGTGCTGTAGTCAGCTGGCCTGGCCCCCAAGACTGGGGTGTTTATATCAGCTTCATGGAGCTTTAGTTAAATGTTTTTCATCCCCTGCCTTGAGAAGAAAGAGAAAGGTGCAGAGCAGACATTAGGAAGAAGGCCTCACTAAAGCCAGGGTAGATCTGTGCACGTGAAGGTCAGAAGAAAGAACCGGGGACCATTCCTGACTGGACCAATCTAAGAGCTGCAAAGCTTTGCATGTAACACGTTATGTCCTGTCTATGGGCTACAGATTTGCACTAGTGATTAAGTCTTAGCCAAATATAATTGCATATTTAACAGTCAGGGGATGTTTACAGGGAAACTGTTTCCTGTGGATAACAGCCAGTGGACAATGGAAGGAGATCTTTTTATCCAGAACATGTGCCTTGTCTTTTCTACCCTGGATGAATTAGCTCAGTCAGTGATTGCTTTAAATAATAGGATCTAATCTTACTGCTGGGCGGTCACATCATCACCAAGTCCTCATGCATTGCCCACTATTTTTCCATTTGTAATGTGCCTATTTTGGAATGGGAAGAGGAACACGAAGGACTCTAAAATAGGAAAAGGAACAAGGATTTGGGAAAAAAAAGAAAGTGCCAGCAAAGAAGAAAGGCACTCTCATCTTATTGTGCCCTCCCTCCCGTGTGCACCTCTGCCGCTGGGAGGCTGGCGCACCTGCGATGTTGCAGGAGGATGCTGGTAAGGTGGGGCAGGGCTGGACACTGGTGCCAAGCAGCACAAGAAGGGGAGAGTAAAGATGTTCAGTGGAAAGGGCAAATGGAGTGCACTGATTCTTGTTTTTGCTCATTCATACTGCATGAATTTCACAGAGCAAACCAGGGTTACTGAAGAACTGCAGCCATTTGCTAGCACAGCTATAAAAAGATGCTAAAGTCGCTTTGGTGCACCAGGTTGTGAAGGTGGCCTGGTGCTCTGAGCCGGTACAATTGGAGGTGGGAGGAAGTGAGCGGCCCGGGGCTGCTTGTGCAGTCCTTTTCTCTGCCACTCGCTTTGTTTTCCTCACTGACCAAAGCAGCATTGGTAAGTCCTAAGGGCACCCATATTTATACATCCCAGCATCCTCACAGGTGAAGGGGTGTTAAGGGAGGGTCACTATGAACACTTACGGAGAAGTTTTAGATTCAGACCTATTTATTCTGGGCTTTGTGATAGGCACACTCAAGGTCTCTTCGCATTAAGTAACCTTTCTTTGTTTCACAACTGGGGAAACTGAGGCACAAAATTTAATTGAACCTAGGGCCACATAGGTAGCAAGTGTCAGGGTTGATACAGAGCCTGTGCAGTGGTGCAGCCTCTGACATCGGCTATTTACCTCTGGGGTGTGGCTGCTACTCATGAATGCTGTCCCAATGAGTGGTTCTGTAGATACCCAGGGAGGTCACATCTGCTATGGTTCATAGGCTTCACTTTATAAAGTTGAGGATTCTAGCAAAGTGAAACACAAAAGAAAAGGGATGCTATAATAAAATTAACATGATATTTATACAAGTTAAACTGTAATAAAATGTCAATTGTAATTTCCCAGAGAACCAAATTAACTCAAGAATACAGTAAAAGCAACAAGGCAATTAAAGTGTCATACTGTGATACATCTAATTAATATAAAAATACATAAGCAGAGAAATAAAAACCTGCAATTATGTAAAGCATATTGAAACACAAAGATTATGGTAATAAATTTTAAGTTACGTTAGTAATTGCATTAAAAGTAAATGGATCAAATTGTCCTATGGACTCAGGTTTACCACTTTTATTCTATGAAATTGTTTTTAATTGTTCTTTATTCTTGACAGGTTTTACATGCATATTAAAATTATCCTATTTACTACTTCCCCTCCAACTCTTCAAATATATCCCTATATACATGCCCATCTTAATTTTATGTCAATCAGAGGGAAAATAAGTACAAAGAAGAACATTTTTTTTCTTTAGCATGTGTGTGTGTGTGTGTGTGTGTGTGTGTGTGTGTGTGTGTGTGTATTCGACTTTACCATAGTTAGTGTTGTTTTTTCCTATAGTCGCTGTTTGGATACCTCTTTAGTCCAAGGCTGAGGGTTCTGAGCTCTCTCAGGTCCCTGCAGAGAAACCATGTTAGTCCTACAAATCCAAGTGGGCCTCTGGGTTCCCAGGAGTAGGTTGGGGCTTTGTAAGAACTTTTCTCCCTTTCTCTGAAAAATGTGCTGATAGAATAGACAGTGGAAGTGGTTGAAAAGAGGGAACAAGGTCGGAGAGGAAGCACAGAGAGAGATGAGGGTGAAAGCCAGACCAGGGGACAGCAGAGGTGGGAGGACAGAGGGAAGAGAAGCTGTGGGCAGGGGCATCTCTGTGGCAAGCTGGAGACCTAAGACAGGGTACGCTTCTGGGAGGATATGGGGTGACTCTAGCTGAGGGTCCTAGTAGCAGGGGTCATGGGGACTACAGAGGACACCTTCTAACTAGACAGGACTCCTAGTGGAGAGAAGGGAACACCAACCCACATACAAAAACTTTGACCCAAAATGTACTCTGCTTACAAGATGTGCAGGGATAAAGATAGAGCAGAGATCGAGGGAATGTCCAACCCGTGCCTGGCCCATGGGAGAGCGCCAACCCCTGACACTATTAGTGATCCTCTGCTGTGCTCACAGACAGGAGCCTAGCATCGCTTTACCCAGCAGTTGATTGAAACAGATGCTGAGGCTCAAAGCCAAACACTGGGCGAAGCGTAGGGAGTCTTGTGGAAAAGTTGGGGGAAGGATAGAAGGGCCTGGAGGTGACAAGAGCTCCACAAGAACACCAACAGAGCCAACTAATCAGGGCCCAGAGGGGCTTGTGGAGATTGAAGCACCAGCCAAAGACCATGCATAAACTGTACCTAGGCCTACTACCCAGATGTAGCAGATGGGCAGCTCAGACTTCATGTGTGGCCCCCCAGTAAGGGGAGTCAGGGCTGTCTCTGACATAGACTCTGCTTTTTGGCTGCTTTTTGATGACTCCCTTCTGGCAGGGATGCCTTACCAGGCCACAGGGCAGGAAGACAAGCTCAGTCCTGATATGACTTGATGAGCTGGGGTGGACTGATGTTTGGGAGGGTCACCCCTTTTCTGAGAAGTAGGGGAGGGGGAGGGGAGAAGAAAGAGGGAGTGTGGGACTAGGAGGAGATGAGGGGAGGGGCTATAATTTGGATGTAAAGTAAATAAATTAATTAAAAAAGAAAAACGTGACAATAAATAATATATACTTATTGTTTATAAATGCCTATGAGTGAAATACTCATAGGTATAGACTGAAGGAGAACCTGGGAAGTGAAGGTTTGCTGGTAGTTAAGGACAGGATGCTTCAGAGGGCATGATGCAACAGTTATCACCTGGGAGACTAGTTGGCCAGTCTTCAGGTCTCTGTTGGCTTCTTGAGAGCTGGAATAGAGATCTCAGAACCTACATAAAGATTTGGGCAGGCGCGGCAGCCACCTGCAATCCCAGCACTCGGAAGGCTGAGATAGGCATGGCCCCAGGTCACGCTGCCTTACTCTGCTAGCTAGAATTGGCAAGCTCTGGGCTCAGTGAGAGAACTTGCTTGTGTAAATAACGTGAAGAGATGCTGAGGAAGACCCCCTCACCCCTGACGTGAAGCGCAAAAGTGATGACGTGTGGAGATCAGAAGCAGGACAAGCCAGAAGCTGATGGCTTTAGCTGAAGCTCCAGTGTTTGCCCTGAGTGAACTCTGCTCAGATGTCACATGCTTTTAGTGCCCAGAGCTCAGAAGGGGTTATCTGCCATTTGCTGTTGCTTCATTGCTGCTACGGAGAGCAAGGCTTCTGCTCCACCATTTCAGATGGGGCACCATTTTTCACTCCACTTCACTGGACTGTGGAAGACGTCTCTGCACTGGAGTAGAGCCTCACACCTTGTCACATCTAGAAGAAAGCAGGAGCCAATGTTAAGAGTCACCATCTGATACTGGTTCCTGTTACTCTTACAGCCATGTATAACCAAGTGCAAGCTTAGCCCGCTGTGCATCTCGGGGATGCTTTAATTAAGTCATCATTGATAAACACTGCTAATGTCCTTGTGATTTGCATGTAAGATGTTCTCCGCCCCAGGGTCGTATGCTTGAACAATTGGTTTCCATCTGAGGATGCTCCTCAGGAATGTTGTGAGACCTTAAGAGGTGGAGCCTTATTGGAGAAAGATGGTGACCAGGAGGAGTTAAGCTGTCTAACGTTTCCCAGACCCACTTCCTGTTCCGTCTCCTCTGGTCCGCAGATGATGTGTTCAG
This sequence comes from Acomys minous, assembly GCF_964271855.1. Lineage (NCBI taxonomy): Eukaryota > Metazoa > Chordata > Mammalia > Rodentia > Muridae > Acomys > Acomys minous. Next base: position 141,919,765 of record NC_140485.1, on the reverse strand, counting down.
CAGCCATCACTTTCCCTGCCTGCTCTCATGTCTTTCCCCATGATGAACACTCCCCCGTGTTGATCTGCAATCCAAATTAAGTCCCTTTGAAAATTAATTTTAAGATTTATTCATTTTATGTGTATCTGTATTTTGCTTCCATGTGTGCATGTGCAATTAGAAAACAGAAGAAGACATTGCATCCCCTGGAACTGGAGTTAAGGATGGGTGTGGACCATCATGTGGATGCTGGGAATTGAGCCTGAGGCCTCTGCAAGACTAACAGATGTTATTAACCACTGAGCCATCTCTCTGGCCCCCAAATGTGCTCTGCTCCCCCCTTTGTTTCTTGTCAGGTATTTGTAACAGCAATGAAGAAAGGAACCGATGATGCTTACCAGGGAGGAGATCTCTGACAAAGTGTGGAACACATTTGTGAACATCGAGGCCGCTGGAGAGAGTGGAGTTTAATGGGGAGGGCAGTGCTGTAGGAGTCAAAGGTCGAGAGCAGAGCACGGGGCTCCTAGGCGCGCAGGAAGTGAGTTCCGACTGTGGCTCACAGGCTAATGTTGGCTTGGGAGAGCAATGGAGGAACCTGATGGTGGAAGAGAGGATTTAACTGTATGTTAAGGCGTTTGGACCTTGAAACACGAGCATGTAGGGAATGAAGTCTAACTTTCTCCAAAAGTCATAAAAAAAATTCTAAAGATACTTTTATTCTTCGCTTGAAAAAGGTAAGAGCCACGCGGCAGTTTTTCCAGGCTGCCAGCTCTCGGCTGGTGTGGCGAGATAGGACCAGTCCAATTTCAATTTCACTATCTCTTCTCCAGGCACATTAGAGCATGACCAGCAATAAAAATGGAAAACACACCCCACGGGTTGATAAATGCCTCTTGAGAAACGCCTGTCTCCCCAGGGGCAGCTGCATCTCATAACTTAGAGGGAGACTCACTCCGTGAGGAGGAGTCACTTGTCACCCATCCCTCCACAGACTGGAGCTGTTGGAAGGAAATGCATAAAATACTTAATTTGAATGCATCCCAGTTGCATACTGTTTGTCCCACACAACCCCTCCACGGTGGAACCATACATGTCTCATTAAATCATAACAGTCGCAGGATAGCTGCTTAATGATGTTCAGTGAAGACTCTAACAGACACAGATACCATGAGCCGGCTGATCTTCTGTCATGAGGAAGTTGAGAGCAGAGCCTAGGAAGAGGCGCACGATCATGTCTGCACATTATAGTCACATGCGCCTGATGCCACGCTCATCGTTAGAAGCCCTGATGACAAGGACTTACTGTGGTTCCCTGGACTCTAACTTTATGCTTAACCCTTGGAAAGCTGACATGAAGTATTTTATTTTCATGTGATTAATATTCTTATGAAGGACCCACTAAGTTGAGAGTTAGGAAAGACATCTTCTATTTGGTGCTGTGAACTGCACTTCAGGACACATTTTTTTTTTTTAGAAGTAAAAAGAAAAAGGAGTAATTGAATTTTTGCTTGTGGAAGAAATCAGCTGAGCAGAAGTGAAGGTTGGGGATGAAGGAGTGTGCCAGTGCCTGCCATCACTGGAGCGCCATCTGCTTCCATGCATCCCCCTCAACATTTAATCACTGCAGTGAACCATATACCTTTATTTATGGCTCCAGCAGAGTGCAGAGTAGGGTGGTTTCTTCCTGTGATCACTGACCTGTGTTCTAACTGGAAACCTTCTAAAATATTCACTCCTCACTGCATAAAACATGAAAGGTCTAAAGCCTCCTTTCCCACCGCTTAGCATCTGTACATGCTACTTCTAAACACCACATTTCAAAAATACAAATAAAATGCAAAATTAATATATTTTCCCATTTTTATATGAAAAACATATACTTTCCTCCCAGCAAGAAATTTTAGATTAATACTGTGCCGTAAAAGCTTCTCCACTGGCTGTGGACGACTTAGCCCGTGGCTGTTGTGTCTGAGGAACTTTTACATTTTTTGCTGTTAATGGGTAGCAATTTAAACATCGCCAGGGTGCTAGAGGCTTCCATCTTGGACAGAGAAATTCAGCACAACTCAGGTGTAGATGAAAGCAGAGTAAAGTCTTCTTGGCCAGCTCAGCCCTGTCACTTACTCATATCTGAACGTTCTTTCTCGTGAGTTTTGCATTGAGGCCTTTGTGGGGAACCCCATTTAAGCTATGGAGTTGACTGTGTGTGTGCATTGTTGTATTTTTAAGTTTTAGTGATATGATCTTACATATGTAAAGGAATGCATTTTCATACAGAACTCAACCGTCTCCACAAGCACTTACAGTTGTGAAGTCACACCCATGGAGGACAACAGAGAAAACCACACCCATCCAGAAGTCTTCTGGAGTTGCCGTGCCTTAACCCTAACCCATGGCACTCCATGTTCCATTATCTGCCTGTAAGACTTGGTCAGACTGAGGAAAGATCTTCACCAGCCCTAGATCTGACAAAGGGCCAATATAAAAAATATATAACGAACTCAAAAAGTTAAATGCCACCAAAACAAGTAATTTAATTAAAAACTGGGTACAGAGCTAAAAAGGAATTCTCAACAGAGGAATATTGAATGACCAAAAAATGCTCAACGTTCTTAAGTCATCAGGGAAATGCAAATCAAAGTGACATTGAGAGTCCATCTTTCACCTGTCAGTATACCTAAGATCAAAAACTCAAGTGACAGCACATGCTGGCGAGGAAGTGGAGAAAGGGGAAGTTTGCTGGTGGGAGTGCAAACTTGTACAACCACTTTGGAAATCAATCTGGTGCTTTCTCGGAAAATTTGCAGTAGTTCTACCTCAAAACCCAGTTATGCCGCTCCTGAGCATATAACCAAAAGATGCTCCACCATGCAACAAGGACATTTGCTCAACTATGTCCGTAGCAGCTTTATATGTAATAGCCAGAATCTGGAAACAACCTAGATGTCCCTCAACCAAAGAATGGATAAAGAAACTGTGGTGCATCTACACAATGGAATACTACTTGGCTATTAAAAATAATGACATCTTGAGAATTGCAGGCAAATCTAGAAATGCAGGAACTGGAAATGATCATCCTAAGTGAGGTAACTCAGGCCCAGAAAGACACGCATGGCATTTACTCACTTATAAGTGGATATTAGCCCAACATAGATGTCCTTTGAGAGAGACTCCACCCACTGTGGGATCAGGACAGTTACTGGGACTAGAAACAGAGCACTGAGAATTGTATGGAAGAATGGGGGAATGGAAGGACCCGGAGGGGTTAGGAGCTCCACAGGGAGACTATCACGACCTGCGGATTTTGACCCAGGTGGGGCCTGCACAAACTGATGCTCAAACCAAGGACAATGCATGCAGAGAACCTAGACACCCTGTTCAGATGTAACTGATGGACAGCTCATTCTGAAAGTGTGGGGGAGGGGGACCAGGCGCAGGGGGTGTATGCCTCTGACATGCACTCTGGTGCCCATGATTTGATCACTGCTCCTTGGCAGGATGGCCTTGCAGGAACATAGAGGAAGGTGCTGTGCCCAGACAGTGGGGAAGGAGCCTCCCCCCCCCACACACATCAGAGGTCAGAGGTCTAGGGGAGGGGAATAGGGCAGAAGAGCGAGGGAAGGTGGAAATGGAAGATAAGAGTGAGGGAATAACAAGTGGGATATAATGTGTATACATTATAATAAATAAAATGTTTTTTTTAAAGACTTGGTTTTACCATTCTTCATCCTGTACTATTTTTCATATTTAATCCATTTGGTTACCTGATGTGATGGCTCTTTTTTATTGTTGCATGACATTACCCTGTATAGATTACTTGCCTTTTGTTTCTCATTTCACCAGCTGGTAGATAATTATTATTTAGTTACAGATTTCCCTATTATGGAAAAGCCTTTGTGTAAACTACTTTATCTCGGGTGGTGAGGAGCACTAGGTTGAGTGACAAGTGCACGCTTAACGTTGTAAGAAGCCTCCACCCCACTTTCTAAGGCGTGGTCCTGCTGTCTGTCACCACTAGCAGAGTCTGGGGGCCCAGTCACCCCAACATGGTCTAGGATGGTGAAGGCTCAATATTTTAACTTCTGTGGGGCGTAAGAAGCAGGGTCTGTTCTGCGCATCTCTGGTTTCTGCTTATATAAATACTGGTTTCCTGGCATATTTCGAGATTGGTTTTCAGTTTGTAGCTAATTTTCCATTGCTTTTTGTATTCCCATGATAAGTTATAAGAGATCTTTACATATTATAAACACAAGATTTTTATTGGATATGCTTTTAAAAATACCTGCTTCCAGGATAAAGATTTTCCTTTAATGTTAAGTGTGTTTTAAAGAGTGTAGTAAGTGTTTTGACACTATGGAAGAGACCAATTCCTTTTCTACCCACCATCTTGTTCAGCTGCTCCTCAGTGTTGCCTTTCTGATGATGTCAAATAGGAAAACCTTGTCTCTCACAGTCTCTCTTGCTGTCCCCCCCCCCCCCCCCCCGCCTTGACCATTCCCCATTTTCTCCTTGTTCTTCATTCTGAGCATTCGGGTCACTACTTAGTAAACAGAGGTTGACTGAGTGGCTCCAGAGAGGCCTTGGTGATGGTCGGAGTCTTTCACCAAGAAGCAGGGGATGGAGGTGGGGGCGACATTGGTTAGAGAAGAGGCAGTGAGTGGAGTTGGTGGGTTGTCTTGAAAGGCATCTGGTGAACACCGTGTTCCCAGGAGTCCGGAGGAGTACAAGTACTTTGAGCTAGAGATAATACTCACTGTAAGTGAACTGCAGTGAAGGTGGTTGATGTTGCGATGGAAGCTCAGGGCCCAAGCTCCCTGTTCTCACATCCCCTCTACCACCGTCAGCCCTGCTGTGTGTGTCCGCCATACTGCAGGCCCCACCCTGCCCCCTCATTTCCTTCACTTGTGCCACAGGTGGCATCAGAGAGGTGTGAGGTGGTCACGGTCTCATGTGCAGACCCACACTGCCTGCGACCTCCCCCCCCCCGCCCCCCGCATTGACATCGGTTTTGTCTGCCGCACTGTTTGTCCCACTACCACCTCTCCCCTCTCTTTCTGATCAAGCCTGATCTATATCTGCTCAGGAAACGGTCTGTGTTATTTTATTACACAATAGAATGATTCTTACTCGGAATTCCATCCTTGCCTTCCAAAACTCTTACTTCTGATATTTCTTTTCTCCTTAGATAAAACCACCATTCAGAGACCTTTCAAAACTTGTTCTGGAAGATATTTTCTGCCAAAATTTATTGGGACCCATATCGCACGCAGAACAAGCCTGTAATACAGTGCCCTGAACTGTCATTTTACTCTCTCCCCCTTTTCATCTGTAGCACCTCTTTCTCCATCCTCTCGGAGCGTGGATGACTCTTATGTGTACAGCCCTCCACACGTGCCCTTCTGCAGGGCGCGAACCCTCACAGGATGCCTACAGTCGTGCCCCGTGCACTTACACCAGCCCTGCTTGGTATGCACACGCTTCCTTTGCCCTGTCTTACAGAAGTTTGTAAAACTCTCTTCCACCAAAGGAATCTAATATTCAGAGGGTTTTTCCTCAAATCCCTTAATGCAGCAGATCGCATGCTCTGTCCTTATCAAATCTTTGATGAATAAGTTTAAGCTAGAATAAAGAAAGCATCAAGACTGAAAATAGAGCTATAAAGCCGAGACTAATAAAAAACCACGTGCAATTCCAGCCGCAGCACTCTGTCCTGTACCCGGGATAAAGGGTCCAAAGAGACTCATTTCCGGATGTAAATCTACTTAGCAACAGATCCTGTCTCGGCGCCTCCTCATTAGCATCTATTAGCAGAAATACGCTTTGTGAACATGGCATTTCCCATTAAGCAGGAACCCCAGCCATCGGCACAATGTGCTGACGCCTCTCACTGTGAAAAGAAACCTTGACAAAATTTCCCTGGAAACAGCTCGCCAACGCCTATAAATGATGTAAGTGTAGAATTACCTGTCTTTTTCTCATCTCAATTTAGCTGTGCTCACAGAAGTTCTTGGAAGTTTGAAGTATTTTTTTCTAGGTGTAAGCAGACATGCACATGTGTGCACACAGACAGGCACAGGTCCACACACACAGACATTTGTATGCATGTATACACACACAGACACATGCCAGCAGCATGCACATGTGTGTGCACACACTTGAACGCACATACAGTGTTCTTTCCATGACTCCAAGTGCGGATAGCAGCTCGGACAGAAGGTACATTAGAGGGAAGGCACAAGGCTTTGCTGAGGTGATTCTTTTGTGCACTGTGTAAAGATTGTCTTTGTATTATGCAAATGCTGATTTCTGTACCAGAAGAGAGCTGAGTAAACACTCCCTCTTAAACACTCCCTCCAACACCTTCTGATTGGTTCAGTAAGGAGCTGAATGGCCAATACCTGAGGCAAGAAGAATAGGCGGGACTTCCGGCAAAGATAGGAACTCTGGGAAAGAATCAGAGGCGGGGTCACCAGCTAGATGCTGAGGAAGGAAGTGTTCCAGGACTGGAGAGACTGAGGAAATGTAACACCCCCACGTGGCAGGATGCAGATTAATACAAAGGGCTTCACTGAAGCTAAGAGCTCGTTGGAGACTAAGCGTAAGCTAGATCTCCATGTCATCATTGGGAGCTGGCAGTCCCCGAAAATCCCATTTTAGGGCTTATACTCCACAGGCAACACTGCTTGTCATTCCTCTTGGGGGAAGGGGAAGCAGGCTATCCAGATGAGACCTGATAGGCTGTGCTCTGGGAAGCGGTCCGCTTCCGTCAGAAGACTAGGGGAGGGGAATAGGGCAGGAGAGGGAGGGAGGGAGGGAGGGTGGGAACGGGAAGATACAAGGGAGGGGGTAACTATCGGGGTGTAATCTGAATACATTATGATAAGTTAAAATTTAAAAACTATGAAAACACAAAATGCAGTGGTGTGTGTATGAAATCAGTTTGTCATGTCATAAGACACAAATACTTACTGTACTCGCACTCAACGGCTGTTTGACCTTGTGCATTACAGCTTGGTATTATTTCAGACGTCAAAGGGATTAAACAAACAAACCAATGCTTTAGCTGAGGTTTTACTCTCAAAGTTTGCCTTGTACTTAATGCTGAAGCTGGACTCTAAGCCAGGACTGAATGTTGTCAGTCTTTCTTTCACCTTTAGTTGAGGAACTGAAGAAATGTATTGATGTGGGGCCCCTGGACACTCTGAGCGAGGTGACTTAGGTTTATGAGACATGGGGAGACCAGAATGCTAGGAATGCTGTGTCTGAGAAATAATGCACTTATCACAGATCAGTTGTACAGTATAATCAATTATGCCTTTTCTCACAAAAGGATACATTGAAGCTAATTAAACTCTAAATAGTTTAGTTAAGCTTGGATGGCAAATGAGACATGCATGTACATGACAGATGGCTAAACCCCACTGTCCAGCTGATGGTGCGGGGGGGGGGGGTTGGTTGTGACTGCTTTGGTATGGCCGGTTTTTATGGTGTTATCTAGGCAAGGCCATTGATTGTTGTCCTCAGATAAATTGGTCCATTTATCCATTATCAGGAGCAAAGTCAGCACAGGGCTTATACAGAATAAACAGCCTGGCATTTAAAGGGAGGCTGGGTCACAGGCCTTTCCCTGTGTGCTTCTGTCATGATGATGAATTTTATAGATTTTATTCTTTTTTCATCAGGAAGTGACTTACATATAACACCTGACTTTATGTTTTGCTGTACTTTTAAATAAATGCTTATTTTTCTTATGTTTAGGACTTTGACTTGTTAGGGCATACAGTTGTGTGAAGAGATTATATGATGTCTTTTCCCCAGGCTTGTAGAAGAATGAAAGGTCAGCACGCGTGCGCGTGCGTACACACACACACACACACACACACACACACACACACACGACCTGTGCCTTTTCTTTAACATTGGGATTTTTTAATGATTTTTTTTCCGTTCTCTTTTTTTTTCTTCTGCCCAGACTACTTGCTGGTGTATTGGATACTGTGGGTGATTTTGTTTGTTTGTTTTTATTCTCCCCCCACCCCCACCTCTCTGCACAATTTTTGAAGAGAGTAATCCAAGTAGTGCATAATCAATAAAAGAAGTTAATTGTCTTTTCAACACATAATGAGTCAAAGAGTGCTGCTTGCTTTCAAATCATTTTATTTGCATCACTGTTTCTTTTGAACATTTTATGATTCAATTATTGAAATTGATTTTCCTTCAGTGCCTAGAGCTTTAAGTATGTTATGAAAGATTGATAAGTGATGGATTTCTTTGGATTTTCCAATTTATGCTTTTAACTGTAGGCATTGAAGGTCATTTAGTATCTTATTATGCACTCTTTGGTATGTTGTATATTTTGTTTTGAAAATAAGGTGTTAAAAAAATTATAGTAGTATGGAGAGGGAGCTGTGTGGTTAAGGGCACTTGCTGCTCCTGAGGAGGATCAAGGTTCAGTTCCCAGCATCCCCCTGGTGGCTCACAACAGTCTAACTCCAGCTTTAAGTAATTCAGTGTCCTCTTTTGGCCTCTATGGGCACCAGGAATGTATGCAGTGTACTTAGATACATGCAAGCTAAATACTAGTACACATAAAATAAAAATAAACAAATATTTAAAAAATAAAAACCATCAGATATATTTTGTAGCTGTACAACCATAATAGCATGAATATTTTTTAAAAAATAAAGTCTGGCTTCAGTATGGCAGGCTGTTCCTGCTGAGACCCCTTTCCTCTGTGGCAGAGCCCCGCCTCCTCATGGTTTCCTCTGTGGCAGAGCCCCGCCTCCTCATGGTTTCCTCTGTGGCAGAGCCCCGCCTCCTCATGGTTTCCTCTGTGGCAGAGCCCCGCCTTCTCATGGTTTCCTCTGTGGCAGAGCCCCGCCTCCTCATGGTTTCCTCTGTGGCAGAGCCCCGCCTCCTCATGGTTTCCTCTGTGGCAGAGCCCCGCCTCCTCATGGTTTCCTCTGTGGCAGAGCCCCGCCTCCTCATGGTTTCCTCTGTGGCAGAGCCCCGCCTTCTCATGGTTTCCTCTGTGGCAGAGCCCCGCCTCCTCATGGTTTCCTCTGTGGCAGAGCCCCACCTCCTCATGGTCTGCACATGTGTTTTACCTCGGCATCCTCACTTCTTTTTCTTGTAAGGACATGGATCACATAGGGATAGGACCCTACTCTTACCTTCTCATCTCAGTTGCTCGCTGAGCACTTACCCCCAACACAGCCGCATCCTAAAGCACTATGAGTTAGCACCCCAACACTGGAATTCACTTAGTGAGAACAAAGTCAGTTCCAAGTAACAGAAATTCAACAGGATAAATAACCTCACATCTTATACATTTTGTAGGTGGCATGGCAGGACACCTGGAATTTGATCCCTCTTAACCTGGACATTCCGAGCTCCTAAAATAAAGTTGGGTATTACATTAATAAAATAGTAAAATAAAAATAAAGAATTTTTGTGAAAGTGAATGGTAGCTTAATTTTACTCTTCTCTCCAATTTTGTTGTAACATCGAGAGAAATGTTTAAATATAAATTAGAAATTAAATTTAATGTGTACTACAGAAGGACCCAACTCTTTGCATATTTAAATCTAGATAGCAGAGGTTTCTGATACTCATGTAAGAAGCCTATGCAACAGCCACTCAGGACCGTTGCTTGAGTAGCAGTGGTAACATGCTTTATTATTATCATTATTATAAATATCATTATTGTTGTTGTTGTTATTACTACTGTTGTTGTCGTTGTTGTTATCACCATCACCATCATCATCATCATCATCATCATCATCATCATCATCCTCACTATCAGGCCTGAACGCAGCCCTTCAGGTCTCACTCTAAATTGCTCTTTGGACTGTCTCTGACTCAGTTTCCTCTCTGGCCACTCACCATGTGTTCCTACAGTCACTATGCATAACAGGGTGAAAAGCTCCCGGGAACTGTATCTTTATGGAGCTTGCTGACAAAGGGAATGTGTCCACAGACTTGTACTGAATGCCTTGGATTAGTATCCATTGGAGACTTACTTTCTTTGAGGCTTCCTCCTTTGATGGTACCCGAAACTGCCCGTTTTCCCATGTGCAAACGCCTGCGAGAGACTTGAGGCTTCTTTCTTTGTGTCTAGGCTATTTCCTTGTCTGTCTCCATGTTTGTTTCTCTGTCTGTGTCTCAGCACATCGTCTACCTGCCTACCTTACTTTCCTTTTTACCCCTTTTACTCTTGAGTTTCTGTCCCTCTGTTTCTCTGTGTATGTAAACCTTTCCTCCCTTTCTCATCTCAGAAACTTGATTTAAGCCTAGTTACAGGCACAAAGCTTGGGATCCAAAGAGCAGATGGACTGACAGTCTCTGTAGCGTTGGCTCGTTGGTTTGGCTTCTGAATCAGAAGTGCTCTTTTCTTTCCCATCATCCTCTTGCCTTCGAGGACCTGGCAAGTGTGCTCTTTGGTGAGAAGGACCCTGCTGATGTCAGCAATAAAGAACTCTCATTCTTGCCTGGAAATTTTGTGTGGTTCTGTGTGCTGAACTCTCCTCTGCTGCGTCCCGATGTGGCTTGCGGCTCTATTCTTCTTCCGCAGACCAGAAGAGATTTCTGTTGCTTCCAGACTGTCTCTGCCAGCAGCTTGGACAGGGCTGAACATGTTGAGAGAATTCAGATGGCAGAGTGCAGCCCCAGATGGACAGCCTGGGCGGGGCTTGAGAGATTCCGTACTGTGGTGTAAACACTGTCTTTCCGCAGTTACCGTTACTGCTTGGCACCATTATGTGATCGGTTTTTATTTCTCGAGTAGTGGCCTGAAAAATCCTGTGTGCCCCCAAAAATGCTGTGCCCTAGAAAGATTAATTCATAATATGTGTATTCATAGGCGAGTTACTAGAATTGAAAATTTTAGAAGTAGATGAAAAAGCAGTCTTCAGTAGTAAGTAGTCATAAGGATTTTTTCCTTAAAATTCCTATTTACAGATTGAGAAGTTAAATCCCTGTTCCCCCAGTTACTCCAGAAAATTTTGTCTTAAGTAGATAGCAAAAGCTGACACCCAAATGTCACCTTTTATCTTCAGCAAGACAGAGAAAGTATTTCTTGTGGGCAGAAAGTGTATTCAAAATGCAAACATCTCAAATGATGCAATGACATTTATCAAAGTTGCCTCTATGTATATATTTTCCTATTTCCCTTTAAATACATGAAGTCTGAAAATTCACAGGGATATAGACATGCCAGAGAAAGGAAACACATGTTGACTGTCTACTGAAGAGTGGCAGGTGGCTTCTGAGTCAGGCAGGTGCGTATCATGTGATAAAAGGCTCTTGGTGAGGAGAATGCCTTTGGGATCATGGTACCAGGAGCTTCCCTCCATGGCCTCACGTGAAAGCAACCATGGGCTTGAAACAAGGACACATGTCGTGGAAGTGGAGAACCATCAGAATGACAAAGTGTCCTTTCTGATGTCACATGTTTTATGAGTGGACTTCTTCCCACTAGGTTTCCCCTCCTAAAATTCCCACAATCTCAAAATAGCACCATCACCTGGGGACCAAACCTTCCACACAACGAGTTTTTGATGGACTTGACACTCAAGCCCTAACAACTACCACAGCTCAGTGGACTGTGGGAACCTTCACGGAGGCTGCTGTCTCTATAGCACGTGATGTAAAACATATCTTGTGGTTGCTTTTCTCTATCGTTTCTATTGGCAAAACGGTGTGTTTATAATCCTTAAAGAAAAAAATAGTATGTTACCAAAATAAAAGAGGAAGTTGCTCTCCTCTCCCTCCTACAAATCATATGTGCACATGCACACATACACACACACACAAACACATGCACGCACACACGCACACACACACACAAACACATGCACACACACATGCACGCACACACACACATGCATGCATGTACATACGTGTGCTGCCCATTAGTGCTTGGTGCTTTGACAGTTCTTGTGCACATTAATGAGTCATCCTACACTGCACAATCTGGGAATACCTCTATCTCTGGTGGATTTGGGGGTTTTCTCACTAGTCCAGAAAGTGGAATTACCAAGGAATCTTCTACATTCTGCTAGAGGAAGAGGTAGGTCATGTTTGAGGCCACTGAAATACAAAAAAGGCCGCTGCATAGGCCAAGTAACCCTTATCTGAAGCACTTGGGGTATACCCATTGCCCTCCTCAGGGTGGGTATCCTGAGATCTTTACAGGAACACAGTCTCTTGGGGTCGAAACCCATTTCTAAACACAGCATTTATTTATGTTTTAGGTGTGTCTTTTACACATGGCCTAGAGATGATTTTATACAATATGTTCATGGTAGTTTAATCAGTTAGACACAATCTAGAATTACCCAGGGGAAGGGCCTCTGAGGATGTCTGTAAGGGATTATTTTAATTATGTTAATTGGCGTGTAAAGATCTGCCCACTTCGGGTAGCACCATTCCCTGGGCTTGGCCTCGTGACCTGAATACAAAGGTAAGAAGCAGAGCCCTAAGATGCGTGCATGCATTATCCTCCTCATCTGGCTGTGGCTGCAATATGGCAGCTTCAGACTCCTGAAGGCTTGACTCCTCTCCTGTTGTAGCCTATAACCCGAGACTGGAATCTCAAATAGGCCTTTCTCCCCTATGTTGCTTTTGTCAGCGTGTTTTCTCATAGCATCAGAGAAGAATCTTTGGGGGTCTTTAATAATGTATGAGGACTCATGCTCCACACTATGTAATTCTGCACGTGTGTTGTCATATCTGCCCTCTGGAAAGTTCCAAACACTGGAGCATTTGTAATTCAGATTTTTCAATCAACCTCATCTATGAACTCCTTATTTGAATTCTTTTTTACTCTTGTTTTTCCCCCATTGACCTGAGAGATTAAAGAGCTGTTGATTTGTAAAGTGACATTTCACCTTACAAAGAGATGAATGCTGTGGGGAAGAAGAGATAAGAAAGACTGATGAGGCACAAAAGTATGTGGTTTACATAATTCTGCTCAGAGCTCGTTGGACAATGTTTCAAAATGCTAGAAAATGAAATATAAGGCAACAGTGTTGCAGAAAATCATAACCTGACCATCCATCAATCATCTAGATTGGGTGAATCTGACCTGTTACTGATGAAAAGTACTATTGTTACATGACTAAATCACTCCTGATTCTCATGTTCTGCTGGGCTATTGTGTCTCCGACTAAAAGGCTGTGCAGTAGCAATGGCCTGGCCTTCTTCCAATGTGTCCTTATTTTGTTGTTTTACTCTCTGATCCTGCCATAGACTAAAACAAGAGCCGCCATATCTCCAGTAGTTAAAACACAGACGCCTATTTTTATATAGTCTCTTTTTTCATCTGAGCGAAGTTTCTCCTCCATAATCCTGGCACATTATATATGTTGATAATAAATAGCAATTTATGCCTGGCTTTATGGAGAAGTAGTCATAGAAAAGGCCTGTGATCTCCACAGACCAAAGCTGATAAAGCCGGGCACTGCAATTAGCATCCACTCTAAGCCCGGGAGAGGCGTAAAGAGTGAAAACGGGGTATGCATCTCTGTTCTGGAAGGACTTTAAGAGAACTAAAGCAAAGAAGGATATTAAAGTGGCAAGATAATGATTTCTTTTATAAGTCCACCCGGATCCCAGTGACCATTGTAATCTGTGTAAAAAACTCTCATTAAACATCTAATGGGGCACAGAAGGATAATAGTGTTAATTCAATATTTTAGCCCAGAAATCATTTCCAGAAGTTGTTATCACCATAAAATTCACCCTGGAAAGTTAGAGTCAGCTCCATGCCGGTGGATGAGTGCGAGCCACTCAGCGTTATTTGAAGCAGCAACACAGCTAGCTCTCCTATGGGGTATGAGGTCCTTTGTGAAATGCTGTCACCATCTCACTGCCGCCGAAGGAGCACAGCCAAGATTATTTGTACTGTAAAGCAACTAATCTGATTGTGAGGACCTGTGGAACAGTTGAAAAGAGGACATGGCTGCTGCTGTTGCTCTCTGTGGGCGACCCTGTGAGCATATTTGCTCCATGGGAAGAAATCAGACAGTAACTTATGTATTTCTATGATTATGAGTTCATATCAATTTTTATTTCCATGCAACCAACCAAAGACCAGTGAAGAATGACAGTCACGTCCTCTGTTGGCATGGCTCGCCACAAATTCCATCCCCTCCCTGCAAGTAACCAGGGTGCTGAGCAGTGTTCTAGAACAGTGAGTAGATACAGGGCTGTATCTATTTCACACAAGACTCTCTTTCTCCCTCCCTCCCTCTCTCTCTCATCTATCTATCTATCTATCTATCTATCTATCTATCTATCTATCTACACACATATGTATCATGAGATTTTTATCCTGTCATTTGGTGTTATCCTGTCATATGGTGTTACAATTATGGGTTGAATGTGATAAATTTTACTCATTTTTATTGGCCAGTGTTGCTCCATTGTGTTCCACAATACACATTGATACACTTCATTTTAGCAGGAAGATGTATCAGTTATAGCTGAACTGAGGATGGCCCTCTTAGTCTTCTTGCTAGAGGCACTTTGTTCACGTGTGCAGTGCATGGGCATTTTTCACTTCATTCACTTTGACACTCAACTTGTCCCAACAGTAGTAGTTTCAAGCTGGTTCTTTTGTCGCGTCTGTTTGAGCACTGCCTTCCAGAGCAGCACGTTATTTTTAGAACGTTGTTGATCTTCACTACACCAAACCCGGAGACAGCTTCCTCTGAGTGATGTGGTTCCCTTTAGCAGGAAAAGATGTTAAATGGGGCATCTGTCCCCAAGAAGATGCTGGCTTCTTTCAGCCATACAGCCAGACATGGTGGAGTTGGCAACATATGAACTTACACAGATGTCTGTGTAGAGCCATCCATCCTTGCATCTGTCTGTCTATCTATCTATCTATCTATCTATCTATCTATCTATCTATCTATCTATCATCTCTGTGTGTATATATTTATGTATTTTAGGGTGTTTATATGTAGAAGACTTTTAATCCAGCAATGTGGCTGCTCTGGCAAAGGATTACATCCGAAGACCTTCTAGGTCTATGTGATCGGGCTGGAATGCAGACACACGCTTAGCACACACCTTTAATTCCCAAAAGGTTAGTCTGTAGAAGGAAGCTGCCATGTTTGAAAGTTACATCAAACTGAGGGGCAGACAAAGTGACAAATCAGAGAAAGCTGTGACAGAATGAGTCAGAGATGAGATATGCCCAACTCTCACAAGAACAGAACGGGAAGGAGAGGCTACTTAAGAGCAGCAAAGGGAGAGAGTGGGGGAGTTTTTATAGAGAGTTTTTACCAAAGAGTTGATTATAGGGACAGTTTTACAGAAACAAGCTGCAGAGAGATCAAGCTAGACACAGACAAAGACAGAGTAGGCCAGAGAATGAGAAGAAGAAGGAGCCAGAAGATTAAAGTATATTACCAGAATTAGTTTGAGGACAGCCAGAGCAATTCAGTCAGATGCCAAAAGAAGCCAGTTTGAGTCAGTCATCTTGGAGAGGAGTTTAGGCCAGAGCAGCTGAGTTGAACCAGGCAGTGAGAGTTCACAAAAAGCTAGAAAGGCTTGGGAATGTCTGTATCTCATCCTTTATCTTAGGAAATAAAATGTATTGCTTTCTGTTTTCACTTTGGTGAACATTTTCATTATAAATAGGATTATTAATTTTTTTTGAAATTATTGATTTAATTATGTGAAACTCCCTACTTTATTGATTTAGAGAACATTGGTTCAAAGTTTTAAAATGGCCTTGCTTTGGAAGTCATTTTGATATATCTCAATATATTATTTTTAAACATTTTATGCATGAGTATTATATTTAAATAATTTCTAGCCCCCTCATCCTCTAATTCTTCCTGTGATTCCCACTTTCTCTCAACTTGATGATATATATATATATATATATATATATATATATATATATATATATATATTATTCTGCTGAATTCATTTAGTGTTTCTTATCTATTTGTGTGTTTAGGGCAGATCGATTCAGATCAGATAACCTATCATGAGACTCCTCCCTGGAGAAGACTGACTCTCAGTCTCTGAGCAGCCATTGATTACCTGTAGCACTTTGTCTAGGAGTGGGGCCTTGTTAGATTTCCCCAACCATGCCAGCAGGCCAAATGGTGGTGGTGTTGTGTAGGTCTTGTTTAGACAGCCATGTGGTTAGGCTCGTACTTGCTGTGTGGAGAAGCATGTTAGGGCAGCATCCAGTTTAGACTTTTGTATCTGGGGTCATGAGTGACATTGGTCTTAGTTTCTTTGTTTGTAATAATGTTACTATTATTTTTATTAAGATCTTGTTGTCCTTTGCTTTTCTGCAGAAGATTTCATGTGATATTTTTGTTTCTTTCCTTACAAGTTTGAAGAATTTATTGATTCAATTCTTCGAATTAGAGTTTTCATTTGAAAAAGTTGCAATTACAGGTTTGCATATTTTTAATCATAATGGTGCTATTTCAAGTTTCTATTTTTATTTGAATATGTCTTAAAACATTTTTTTCTTTGTAATGCATTTTCTAATTTTGTCTGAATCTTCAAACTTATTGGTTACTGCCAAAATAACAGCAAACTGGCATCTGTCTCCCAGCTCTCCAAGCTGCGATTTCAGGGAAGGCAAGTAAGCACATTAGTATACTTCTAAACAGAAGCTTAGATAGTGAAAAGAAACTGGAAATTCCGGTGTAGTCCTTGCGACAGGAAGCCTGCAAGATGGGAAGGTCTGTTGCCGGAAGAAGGAAGACATTAGCCAGAAAACGCACTTGTCAGCCATCTCTGCTTGAGGGCTATGCACAGCAGAAAGTGAGCATTCAAGCAGTCTTGTGAGATGCTTGACAGGCAAAGGCTGCATCTCCATCCAGATATACTTAGTAGAGGCTGGGAGATGGAAAGGGAAGGATAAGAGGAGAGTGCCCAGCTGTTTATTCAGTGGCTATTTAGTTTTACTGATCCACATATGACCCACTGTAAGCTGACATGCATGCACACGCATACACATACATGACTTCAGATACCTGTTGGAGGCCAGAAGAGGCCATCAGCCCCTTTGGAGCTGGCGTTACAGTCAGTGGCTCTGAGTGCTGGGGGGTCTGGTTCTCTGCCAGAGCACCAAGCATGCCTGACTGCTGAGCTGTCTCTCCAGCTGCAAGGACAAGAACGTTTCTAAAAGTTTAGGCAGATTTCATCTTCCGTGCACCCCAACATGGAACTTTCAGACTGACTACCGGAGAACGGGTAAACCAGTTGGCTGGAGCAAGAAGACCTGAGGCAGCAGCAGTGGCAGCATGCCTGCGCTCCGTTTGCATGTATGGGGGAAGCCATCTTATACTGAAGTTGTTATGTTATCTAAGGTGTTAGGATGCTAACAGTTTGAGGCATGGAAAGGGATACATAGAGAATGTCTTTGACAGGCTGAAATTGGTGAATACAGAATGGATGGCTAGGGAATTAAAGGAAAGCTCTAGGTCTCACTAACAAAGACTGTTGACATAGGATGTAATATGTATGCGTATATGTATAATACAGAAAGAATACTTGACTAGTCATGCATTGCATGAATCTTATCGCCAACTCTGGCTTAGATTTATCATTACTGTCGCCCTTAATGGACGTTTGCTCTGTGGGCCGCATGGTAAGTGCTGTCTGACCCTTACATACTCATTTATTAGTCAGTATGTGCACTTGAAAACCCATAGTTGGATGATGTGTCTGAAGACCACTGCTGATGTGGGTGCTGAGATGAGAGCGGATTTGCTTGTACATGTGTAGTAATCGTATTACCCACAGAGCCCCTTTCCCCTCCCAAGTGAACTAATACTTGGTTATGTCAGTTGTAGAAGAATAGCACCTTGACAGAAATATAAGTCAGCTTCATACCCACATCAGCACCCAGCTCTGTGGTTGTCAGTCACTCTGTGTCCCAGGAAATTGAGCCCCAGTGCCTCAATACAGTGAGAAGAAGTGCTTTCTGGGTGCACACAGCTGTGACATTGAAAGGGTAACGATGTGCTAATGGGGCTAAATGTGATGTCTTAGTTTTCAGAGATTGAGATACAGAAGTGGTGTGGATTCAAATGAAAATAACAGAAAACCAAAGGCATCTTTACCTCTAAACACACAGTTTGTCATGTAAGAGAAAAAGCCTGTCAGGATAGGTAAAGGGCGTCTCTACAGACGTGGTTGTCTGTAATAACCTTTGAATTGCTTGGGGGAGGTGAGAGGTTGCAATGCAGTTGTTTGGTGATAGATGTTTGTCCCTGCATTTGAACACATGAGTCTGTTTTCAGGGCTTATTTATCACAATGTGCTCTACCCAAGGGTGCTGATAACCGGAGTGCGTGAGTTTGGCGCGGTCGGTCTTCATCATCGCTTGGTACTGGGGCAGCCGCACTCAAGTGGGGTCCCCGCAGCTGCGCTGACTGAGGCCACAGTGGCAAATCATCCCAGCAAGAGTCCTTGGGCTGAATGGGAACACTGGGAAAGAGTAACTGAAATCGGATGTTATAAAAGTCATGACATAATTACATAATTACCCCAGAAAAAAAGCTATTTTAGGGAAAGGGAAAACCTCATGCATTTAGATATTCAGTTATGCCTTATCTCACAGTAAGGACTTGGTAATGGAAGAACGGTCACTAAACACTGGAAGAGGCGGTGGCAGGAGGCTGAGGCATGGACAGCCCTAGTCTTGGTGCTAGGACTTCAGGCTGGTTCCTTCAGCTTTCTATCACTGTGTGTGGGGGCCTCATGGAACGCAAGAGGATTCTAAAGCAACCTGTAGACTCTCTCTCTCTCTCTGTCTCTCTCTGTCTCTCTGTCTCTGTCTCTCTCTCTCTAACACACACACACACACACACACACACACACACACACACACCTCTATAAATGTGCCTGAACACTCTCATGTCTGTGTGTCAATCAGAAAGCAGGCTACCTGTGAGTTGCTCCTCTCACCGCTGTGAGGCACAGAGGCTGCTGCTGTCAGAGGAGAAGAGGTTCTGACTTGGCAGGCAATGCTGGCCCGGAGCAGACACCAGAGCTCCGAGGGCCGGCCTGTCTGCTAACTGCTAAGGCGTCAGCTGGTGCTTTGCAGGTGAGAGGCTTGCTGCCTTCTGTGACCTCTCTCATGGTGAGGGGAAACCAAGTCAGCCACTTGAAGCACATAGTGGTAAAAACACTTGAGTAAGGGGCTTGCTGAGCAGAAGAGATGCAGAGTACAAGCAAGAGAGGAACAGGCTTCCCTAGAGAAGCCAGTCAGGGTTTGTGAGAGGAGTGTGGGGAATCCTCAGCTGGGATGTTATTTACCTGAGAACAAGCTTGAAGATTGAATTTCTAAGTTTCAAGAATTCCCAGCAAGTCTCTGTCTTATCTTTGAAGTCTTATGAGATGGCCGAGATCTTGTTTCCCACAAACTTACACACCACACCACACAGACACAGACAGACACACACACACACATGCACACACACATACACACAGACACAGACACACTACACACACACACACACATACCACATAAACTCACACACACCACAAAGACACAGACAGTCACACACACACATACACACACATAGACACACTGACAGACACACATAGACACAGACACACACAGACACAGACAGACACACACACAGACAAACACACACACACACACATAGACACAGACAGACAGACACACACACATACATACACGCACACACCACATGCACCCATCTGTGAGCCCTAACACTCACACCTTGTGCCAATCAGTGCATTGTACTCACTAGCTACAGTCACATTCCTCCCTCAGTGGGTCTTTTTCACCCTCCAGCATTGTCCTAGAAACCCGGTCCTGCTACACACTAGACTGCCATGAGAGGCAGTAAACTCACCCTGCTGAGGGTCTGGGGATGTCACCCAGGACAGCTGCTGTCTGTGCATGCAGCTGGCACTGCAACATGCAGCCAAATGGCCTATGGAGGACACCGTGGCAACCATGGCAGCCTGAGTGCTGCAGGCACAAACATGCGCCACTCTCCCGTCCCCGCCAGTGACAAGCAAGGCAGAGACAACGCTGAACAGAGACGGCACCAGCAATTTCCACTCCGCGTGGTGGAAATAAACTCCCCGCTGTAGAGGGAGGACATGCTTTGGATGAGAGCCTTGAGGGCAGAAAGAATTGGGAGTCATGCCCCTTCCTGAGGTGCTGGGAGGAATTTGGGAGGCAGGAGACAGGATGTCAAGCCTTGTGTGTACTTCCTCCAAGGGAGCAGGTAGGTGGATGAAACTCAGTTTAGTTAAAGTCAGCAGGGGAACTGGTGGATTAGTGAGAAATGTGGGGGTAACTGAGAGGGCTGGTCTGGCACATTGCTGGGTGTGAAGCCAGGTTCCAGTCCCCTGACTTTGTGTGTGTGTGTGTGTGTGTGTGTGTGTGTGTGTGTGTGTGTGTGTGTGTGTATGTGTGTGTGTGCGCGCGCATGTGTGTGCATGTGTGTCTGCACACATGTGTCAATGTGAATGTGCACGTGTGTAGAGGTCAGAGGTTTACATTAATGTCTTTTCTCTATTGTCTTTAGTTATTGAGGCAGGGCCTCTTGCTGAACCTGGCATTTCTAGACTCAGCCAGTCTAGGGAACCAGCTTGTCCTTGTGATCCCAGACTCTGTCTCTTGATGGCTAGAATTACGGGCCACCCACCCACCACACCTGCTGGCTTTTGGGGTGGGTTCTCAGGTTCTGAACTCTGCTCCTCATACTCGTGTGGCACAGACTTACCCCACCGATTCATCTCCCTGGCGGTTGATATTTATTTATTAGCTTGACTATATGCTGGTGGCCCGCGTTTGCTCCATCAGTCTCTATGTTGCTGTACACGTTGTTGTTGTTGTTGTGTTTATCAGCTGTGATTAACATTCACAATCAATTGGCCTTAAGCGAAGCATGTCCCCCCACCCCCCACCCCATCCCCATAGTCTAGGCAGGCCCCATTTGTTCAGCTGAAGGCTATCAGTGCAGGGATAGATGTTTCTCAAGGACAGATGAGTTCTGCCTTCAGGATGCAATTTAGAAATGCTGTCTGCAGCTCTAGCCTTTGGGGTCAAGGCTATCACAGCATCAGATCTTACCCGTGTCTCCAACCTGCCATCTTGACCTATGGATAATGGAGTCGACAGACTGTGTGATGGTGCCAGCCACTTAAAATCTCCTTAGATATTTCTCCTACATACGTACATGTATTCTGTCTCTCCGAGGGCCACTTCCGCACCAAGGAACAGGGCAGTGGAAAAGAGCAACAGGCCCGTTTTCGGTTGCTTCTGTGATGCCACAGGCTGTGGCATCAGGCAAGATGCACCCCTGGCTGCAATAGTGGCACAGATGTTTGGGGATGACTAACTGCTTCCATTTTGGATTTGACGCCAGTTCCGTAGGAGAGAATTTGTGCTTGGTACTGCAAACTTGTGAAAAACCCATGGCTGAGAAGTCACAGGTCCCGGAGAGGTGACTTACTACTGATGCTTTGCTAAGTGGGCATGGTGTCAAACTGCATCCTAAAGTTTATCTTTATATCCTCAGACTAGTGCTGGCCTCAGCCTTAATCAGGGCAGCTTCTTTGGGCCTTGGGTGTGATGGGCAGTGTAGAGACCCAAACTTGCCAAAGTACTGAGAATAAATGATGGACGAGTGCTTAGCCCTAAGTGGGACCTCGGTAGCATCCCTTTCCCTGCTCAGGGAACACTGTGGAAAAGGAGGCAGAAAGACTGGAAGAGCCAGAGACATGAAGTGATGCCTTCTGGATATGACACGGCTACTGCAATTAAGTGCGAACAGCAGCTGTGGACACAGGGACACACACACACACACACACACACACATGCACACACACACACACTACATAAAAATAGAAGGGGACTAATTGGAAAGAGGAAGTGGGTGAGAAGGAGGGAGAAAGGACCTCGAGAAGGTAGTAGGGGTGAATATGATCACAGGATGTGACAAGCTGATGATGGCTACGGTTACAGCATCTCTGTCCCTCTGGGCTTTCCTGTGGGAAAGCACGACTTAGAACTTTAACAAGAGTAGTGCGAGGCGATGTCCAGGGAGAAGCCCGGATGTCCTGGCAGCACAGCACAGCCGTATCCTGCCAATGCCCTTGGGTACTGTTACCCACAGGAAGGGAGAGGGGATGGCCACAGGGAGTCCTCCAGATAAGGGAGGGTTGCCTTAAAAGGAGATTAATGACCAAAAGACAGTGGCTTTAAACCCCAGATGGTTGTCGAGTGCATCTAGTATTTTCATTATTAAAATAGAAGCTGTGATTCAGGTGAAAAATAGAAGTGATGAAAATTGTAGGATATTTTTCTTCTTTTATTTAGATGAATTGGGGACAAGATGAGCTGTTGTTTTCCAGTGAATGTTTCAATGGTGTCCACTCTAGTACACAGGGCCCTGCAGCCACCGCCTGGCTCTAAACCATCCGTCACTCGGAAGGAAACACACCGTCCTTTCAGGAGCATGTACTCTTGTTTCCTCCCCTGGCAATCACAGTCTGAGCTCTGTCTCTGTGTCCCTGACAGTTAAGCACACATTCACACAGTGCGTGATGTGACCATGCTGTGGGTGGCCCTCTGTGCCTGGCTTCTTCACTTGATCCAGTATTCCTACATCTGTCCACATTGGAGCCCCTCCCCGCTTTAGACAGAAAAAAAAAAGTCATTGTATCTACACAACAGCTTACAGATTAGCAGCAATGGGCACTGCTCCCGTGCCTGACTGATGAGAATGGTGCTGTCTGAACATTTGTGACTCTTGATGTTCTACCGTGGTAGAGGTGGGACGGGTTCACGAAAGGTCTCATGTAGTCTAGGCATCCCACTAGTGTCGTGTGTTGAGGCTGATCCTGAACTCCTGATATTGCTGCCTCCAGATCCCAAGGGCTGTGTCTACGTCACCACACCATGGTGCTTTGAAGATATTTTCATCTTTTAGAAGGAATTTGCCTGGGAGTAGAATTGTTGAACCATATAGTAATTCTCTGATTAATAAAAGGAAAAATCAAATTTTCCCCATCTTGTCGAGCCATTTAGTATTGTGCAGTGAGACACTGGGGTGGTCTACATCCTCTGTATCACCACAACACTTGTAACCCCCTATTTTTCTTTTAATTTCACCTTTGGCTCATCATGGCGGTCAGTAGCGATGGGACTCTGTCACTTGTAGCTTTTCAGTCCCCACTGACACAAACCATCTTTGAATATGCTT
Source organism: Acomys minous (assembly GCF_964271855.1). Lineage (NCBI taxonomy): Eukaryota > Metazoa > Chordata > Mammalia > Rodentia > Muridae > Acomys > Acomys minous. Next base: position 141,896,549 of record NC_140485.1, on the reverse strand, counting down.
GTTGGACAGTGAACATTTTAGTAGACAATCATCTGACTTGCTACTCATGCTTTGCTAAATGGACGTGGTGTCAAACTGCTTTTTTGCGTTTGTTTTTTGGTGTGTGTGTGTGTGTATGTGTGTGTGTGTGTGTGTGTGTGTGTGTGTGTGTGTGTTTAGCAGCCTTGGCCATTCTGGACAAGCTTTGTAGACCAGGCTGGCCCTAACTCACAGAGATCCTCCTGCCTCTGCCTCCCTGACCTCTGGGGTCACAGGCAACCTGCTTTCTTCTGATAGTTGTGTGGCTTAAGTTCAACAACAATAAAAATTCAGCCATTGTTTTATTTTGAATCAACTGTTGTGTGTACACTGAGGCCAGTGTCACTGAGGGCATGTGGACATTCACCCTTCCCAGAAGCATTTGCTGGAACGCCAGTTTCTTCCCTACTGACTGCCCTAGAAGCTTTGCTGATGATGGTTAAGGAAGCTATTTATTTATTCACTTTATATCCTGATTGAAGCTCCGCCCTCTCCTCCCAGCCTCTTGTCCCTTCTGCCCTCCCCTAGTCTTTAGACAGACCTGCTCCCCTTACTAGGGGATCCACATAAAGCCCTTAGAAGATACTAGAAGAAAACTTTACTTTTAAGCATGTAAGCTGTGGCTTACATTTGTTTGTTTTTCCTACTTAAGCCAGGAGAGCTGAGCAAATAATGTCATAATTGTGGGTAGAACAGATAAGGTAGGTACTGTGAGGAGATTGGAGGAACCAGACAGAAGAAAAGGGGCGGAGCCATCCTTCCACGCGCCTGCTGAGCATAGCGTGGTCCTGAGCTGGGCTTCCTCATCAAGCCTTCATCCTCCTCAGCAATTCCTATACAGCTTGCAGCTACCAGGATTTTCTTTTCACATAGTGAGTGTGGTCCTCAGGAGCATCTGTATTTTTGCCATGCCTGAGAGAAGTGGCAAGATGGAAAGAGGACCACGCCTGCCACGTCATTCACTCCCACCCTACGGACAGTATGTAAACTCACACGGGGGCGGCATAGGCAAACACAGATCTCACAGCCTCCCCCTGAGGCCAGAGGGCTCAAGGATGCTGCGTAGGGTGTGGACCTGAGCACCCTGGACCATAGCCAGCTTTAAGGAAGGGGTTTTGTGCTCTGATTACCAGTGGTCAATCACCACCACAGCTGGAATTGGTTCTGTGTATATCCTGTTCCCACAGCAGAAGTCCCCTGCCGGGGCAACCTTCTGATCTGCTGACTTTATTTAGAATATTAATATCCCAGCCTCAGGCTGTTGCTTACTCAGGTTTTAGTTTTGAATGAGGAGACATTATTAAACATAGAGTTGATGACAAATGTCTATATGAAAATATACCTTTACATTTACTTGTGGTCAATAGTGTTTATGGATTTTCCTCCCAAAGAGTTTTTGTTTCCTTTACTATTCCAAAATGGCCCATGCCACCAATTTTGTTATTAAAAGATGTTTCATTTTAATGAAATGTTTTAGGTTGAAATTTCAAACCTACAGAAAAGTTATAAATAAAATAAGCATACCCCATTTTATCAAGATCTAGCAATTGTTTGTATTTTGTCCCATCTAGTTTATTTACCTTCTCTCTTTCCATGCACTCATCTATATGGATATTTTGTATATTAAACATCTGTGAATTATACTACATGTGACATCTATCTATCTATCTATCTATCTATCTATCTATCTATCTATCTTCTGTCTATCTAAAATGTCATTTTCTACTAGAGAGAATGTGGTAGATATGAGGTAGTCTATCTTTAAATAGATTTTATCTTCTAAGAAAGAAAGTCCTTTAAATAATCATAGTGCAATTATAGAAAGCCAGAAAAATTTACACTAGGGCAATGCTACCATACACACTGGGGAATAAGCAGAACCTAAGATCATTATGAACAACAGCTAATCTGGGTTGTTGCAGAGGGATCCTCTGCAATAAAGTCACCTACTGTCCCTCTCCCCATCCCAGACTCTCATCTGTGCCTCTTTCATTACTGTAAAAATTATTCATGATTGTGTTTTATTAAATATCTCTTAAGGGAGTCTGAATTGCTCTACTGTTGGTTTAAGAAATGAAAGTTTAGAAAATAATCTTTGAAGAGGCTTTAAAGCAAGTATAGGAAATAAAACAGATGAAGAGCTACCCTTTCACCAGGGCCTCACTGCGCTGTTAGAATGGAGTCATCATCAAGGAGAGGCAGCGCATCTGATATCTTAATCGTTTTTATTAAATAACTAGAAAAAGCAGGAAATGTGCTGTGGGAAATTAGAAAACAATGAAGGCTTTACAAATTGCTGCTGTTGGGACTCAGGTAAGAATTCAAACATGGATAATTCAGACAAAGTGAAATGAACGGTTCCAGATGGTGTTCGACGCAGCAAGAGAGCTGGTAAAGCCCAGGAACGCACTCAAGTTCTAGAGCTCGTAGCTAGAGTCCAAAATAGAGACCCGTGAAGGCATCAGAAGATCAGAAAATAGAAATAGGAAACATCTTTTTTAAAACGGAAAGAATGGCCAATTATGGTAATTATCCTAAGTGCGTAATTCTTGTTAATTTTGTAGAAAATAGAAAGATAAGCCAGCTCTTCTATCTGGAGTCAGCTGGCACAATTTTCAAAGGCTGATGGTGAAGTAGAGCCCACTCTGTTTTCCTGTCCGACCGGTGTTCCTTCTTTTCCTTCAGTGTGATGAGCCACTCCCCTCCCACCATTTGCTCTGGTGTGTCTATCTCTTCGACCACTTGTTCCTCAGAACACCTAATTTATTCTTCACCTCTGCCTTCTTCCCTGAGCATATTGGTTTTCGCCTGTGATGGATGATTTTGACTGTCAACTTGAGACAGCATAGAATCTCCTGGGAAGATTTTCTCAGAGATTATCAAGGTCAGGTGTCCTGCGGGTGTGTCTGTGGAAGACTATCTTGATTACTCATTCACTGATGAGAGGAGACCCAACCCACAGTGGGCGGCACTATTCCCCACGTAGAGAGGATCCTGAACTAGAGGGAGACCTGAGCACGCCTGCTTGAGTACGCATGCAATCTGGGTGTGATGTGAGGAGCTGTTTCAAGTCCTTGCCTTGAATTCTCTGCTATGATTGAGCAGTACCCAGAATTGTAAGCCAAACAACAACAACAAACAAAAAACCAAAAAAAAAAAAAAAAAAAAAACCAAAAAAAAAAAAAAAAACTCAAACCAAACAAAAATAACAACAAAAACAAACAAAACCCCTCTCCTCTAAGTTACTTTTTGTTGAGGGTGTTTTATCACACCAATAGGAATGAAATTAGAACACCATCCTACGTCATGGTCCATTGGACATCTGATCTACCCTTATTCTGACCTTGAAAACCCTTTACTTTAGCTAGCTTTCTATAGGCTCTTGCACTACTGTCTGCTCTGGGAAACACCATGGGTTTCAGTCACAAGCACCTACTACACTGAGCTTTTTTAGTGGCAGTCCCAATGTGGCCCAGAGAACTCTGGTTAATTTTCAATTTTGATGGTTTTTTTTCCTTCTGTTTTTTGAAAATTGTGTTTGGATTACCTTACTATGGCGTATATTGAAACTTTTCACATCTAATATGCGTACAGAACCTTCTAGTTGAGACCCACATGTGAAGAATTTAGAGAGCTGTTTGCCTATAGGTTGTTTTCGTGGACTATGACATCTGTGTGTGTTGAGAATTACATGCAATTTGAGAACAAAAGTTTCTAGAGAGAAGCCATATCTTCCACTGAACCTTCTGCTGATTGATTGTGGGGAATTTAGAACTTTCCAAGTACAGAACCAAATTATCCTGAGTCATCTTTCTATCTCTCAGTAATCATTTTTCCTCTCCTTGTATCTGGCACAACATCTTTAGGTAAATAAATCCTTTGGAATGTTTAGGCACTTAGCACCAACCAAACAAAAGACCCCAAATGCCCGAGACCAACAGTCAAGCTTCTTTGCTTTGCTGTAACTGCCTGCTTAATATTTCAACTAGCACATTGAAAAATGTCTTGTTCCATGGGTTTCTTTGTTCATTTAAAAAGTGTCTTGATCTGTGGCTTTCTTTGTTCTATTACTGTAAAAACATCACCCAGCTGTTACCACACTGAGACATGCAGTGTGTGATACTTAAATCTGTGTTTCTGAGCCATGATCACTCAGGTTTGATGTAGAATAAAGTATCTATTTTGAACTGAGGTGAGTGAGTGTGTGTGTGTGTGTGTGTGTGTGTGTGTGTGTGTGTGTGTGTGTGTCTGAACAGTTACAGCATCTGACATTGGGCTCCAAGAGTGACCTACTTCTCATGGGAGGAGTCTCCCGATTGGAAGTGAGGTGCCAGCATGGACTTACTGAGTTTCCTCTCTCTGGTGTTACCCCTTCAGGTGGACTTTGGTGAGTTCTTTTCAGTACTTCCTCAAACTTGCTTGGTTTAGTCAATGGTCCATTTTTCCCTCCCTCCCTCCCTCTCCTCCCTCTGTCTCTCTTTCTCTCTCTGTCTTTCTCCCTTTCTCTCTGTTTTGTTTTGTTTGTTTTGTTCTTTTTTTTTTTTTTTTTTTTTTTTTTTGAGATAGGAGTTTCTCTGTGTAGTCTTTGTTTGTCCTGGACTTAATTTGGAGACCAGGCTGGCCTTGAACTCACATAGATCCTCCTGCTTCTGCCTCCCTGGGTGCTGGATTACAGGTGTGCACCACCATGCCCTGCTCAATAGTCCATTTCTTTATTCTGAGTTGGTTGGTTAAGGATCCTATTTGGCAGATGCCTTTCCCCCTAGGCTTATGATCAAAATGTTTGGTTTATGTATCTACTTTGTTTAATTTGAAAAAAAATTTGGTTTCTGATATTCAGTTTGTATTTTGTTTGCTCTCAGACCTCTAAAGGCATTTTGTATTGTTAAGTTTAATACTCTGGACATTGCTTCCACCGCTAATCTAAGGAAAGGGGAAATGTTTGAAAATAAAAAACCAAAAACACCCAAATGGATATTTGGTACTCTAGCTGGCTATGTGTTTAATTAGTGCATTAGTTCAACTTGTGTTAAAAAAAAAATGGGAAAAATCTAAAAATGAGTTTGCTTTATGTTTCTCCCAATAGCGAACATTTATTATCTCTGATTGGTTTGGGTTTTTTTCTGTATGCTTAACTAAAGTCTTTGCCAGTAATACAAGCAAAAAATGGAAAGCATGCTTTAATTGGGATGTAAAATCATCCCCCAAAAGGAAATGACACAAATGAACAAGATCTTCCAAATCTATACATTGGCTAACGGGGGTAATAAAATGGAATTATAAACTATTTTCTAAAGTTTAGAGGTTTATATCAGAACTAGAGCTAAGTTCTAAACAGCCCAGGCTGAGCCAGCTCTCCTCTGACCTTGTCTCTTCCTTATTCTTTGCCTAACAGAGGGAATCTGAATTAAGGGAAAGGGCGCTGTTTGTGGTGGGACACACAGGGAGGATTTGCTGAAGGAGGCCTAGGCAGGAAGATCAGGAGTTCAAGGCCAGTCTGGTCTACCCATTTTGGGGGCTGGAGAGATGGCTCAGTGGTTAACTGAGGACCTGGGTTCAATTCCCAGCACTCACATGGCAGCCCACAACTGTCCATAATTTCAGGATACAACACGCTCACACAGTAAAGGTCTGAGAATTGCTGAGGGAAGACCCCGATTCAATTTGCAAAAGCAAAGAGCACTTATTCTATAGAAACAGCCAGCATGCAGGGGTCAACCACTCATACAAAATGGTAACCGCTTGTGAAGCTCACACAGGCTTCTTTTAAAGCCAGTAGGGGATTTCCAGGTGTCGCCATTGGACCTTTGATAGGATTGGTTCATTCATGGTGAGGTGGTCACCTTATATGTAGTTTAGCTGCAGGCCAGATGTCCGGGCAGTTGCTGATTGTTTGCCCCTTTTCCGAGGCTTTTCTGAGAAGCCTGGCTGCTGTTTCTGGGACATTGAAGCTTAGGCCAACCAGGGAGGCCCAATTTATTTATGTGGTTGGTGGGAATTGAACTCAAGTCCTTAGGAAGAACAGTTGGTGTTCTTAACCTCTAAGCCATCTCTTCAGCCCAGGGAGGCCCAATTTAAAATGGAGTAAGTTTGGACCACTACATACATGCAGGTTAAAAAAACAAAACAAACAGACAAACAAACAAACAAAACCCAAGCAAGCAAGCAAACAAACAAACAAAAACACTCCGAAACAAAAACCAATGCACATAAAATAAAAATAAATAAATTATTTTTTAAAAAGAGAAAGGCCATTGTGGTCTATTTTCACAATAACCAAGAGAAAGATTTCACTAGATGTTAAAATCTCCCATTTGTGAAGGCCGCTTCTGTTTGGGAAGCAACACTCACTATTACGTCTGTCTTGTCTGCAGCTTCCTTTTAACCCTCGTGTTTAAGTCTATTTCAAAATATCCTTAGTAAACCAACTAGTCTTAAAATACTTTTTAGTTTCAAAGCCACAAATCTTGATCGGGCTTGAGCGGCCGTCCCTCAGGCTGCCTAGGACTGTGGAGTGGTTTCCCCGCCCCTTCGGCACTAACACTCCTGGGGCCTCAGGCTGAGACCCGCCTGGCTGAGACCCACCTGGCCTGGAGGCGGGATTGTGAGGTTCCCTATCGGTCCTGAAACTGGTCTGCTCTGCTAATCTCCGTTTACAAGTTACTTTGCATTTCTCTTTTCCTCCAGAGACCCGACTTAGCATTTGATAGGCGCTCTAGGCTCCAAAAGTAGAAATCCCTCAGACTGGTCCAGACTCCATTTCTGCACTGAACAGACCTGGGGAATGTAAGGATGGGTCCCCCAAGTGTCCTAAGCCATTCTCCCCCAAAGCAGCACATTGGGGTAGCTGCCTCCACACTCTCACTCAGTCCGCGGTCCTAACTCTCTCTCTGCTTCTCACTTCCCCACTCATCTGCTTGGTTTTCTGTACAGTAGGAACACAGACCACTGCTTTCTTCCTTTCTTCCCCCAGGATGCTCTGAAAAAGTGAGTGACTTCTAGAACTTTTAGTATCAAAGTAGATAAATGTAAACTAAATGTACTCTTGATTTATAAGTTTAAAAGAAAAAACAATTTTGGCGTGCGCCTGTTTCTTTAAACTTTATGTTGGACAGAAACATTTCTGACTAGAAGGCTTCTTAAAGATGACCAGAAGGAAGAGTAGCCAGTGCTGGGTTGTTGGTTACATGAGACAGACAGACCCTTTCTGCCTAATCTAAGATGGGTGGCAGGCCAGCACTGCTGGATCTAGGAAGAGCACTGTAGCCCACATTTACACTGGGCCAATAGATGCTGTCTGAGACAAGAATTATACTTAAAATTCTTTTCTTTTAGCTAGATAAGCAAACATGGGAAATATAATTAGGTTGCACAATTTGGTTTCAGTCATCCCTCGGACGCGTCCTGCCAACAGGGCGTGGCTGGCACACCCCACCCTCCACCCTGAATTCCCCAGCCCACGGGCGTGGCTTCCCCTCTCCCAGAAGCCCATCACTATAAAATCCAGACATTTTGGTTCCTTCCCTCTCTCTCCCCTGCTTGCATCTCTCTGTCTGTATCGCCCCCTCGTCTTCTCTGTCTCCCCTTTCTGTGTGTGCACCTCTTCCCTCCCTTCCCACCCTCCATGGCGGCTTAGAGCTGCCTCCAATAAACCTGCATTTATATATTATAACTTCATCTTGCAATTGGCTCACCCCATTGTTTCAGTCAGCACTATGTATTGAAGATTAAGGCTTTGGCCCAAATAAACATTTAAAGAACTGTTCTCCTCACCTAATGGTCAATCTTTTGACACCGAATCAAGACCTCGCTTGGCAGTAGCTTCACTTCGAAACATGGAGAACATTCCCTTGGTTTCCGCCCTCTTATTTGTAGAACGGGCACTAGTGAGAGGCCACCTAGTTGCATCTTCATGGCCTCCCTGAAGAAGAGGGCAGCCAACTCACCAGAGCTACAAGACTCTGAGAGATGCCCTGTAGTGCCCTGGGACCTACTTCATCTTGTCAGGCAAGGGGCAGAATATTGTTCCTTTTAATGCTTCCAACAGTATTTAGCATAGGCCTCAATGCTTATTTATTGAATACCCAGAAGGCCAAGTTTATCAGCCTTGTACTTAGTAAAAATAAACACCTGGGCATGCATATATATATATATATATATATATATATATATATATATATATATATATATATATATATATATTCACCTAGAGATCCGCCTTTCTCTGCCCTGCCCCACCCTACCACTGCAGTGTAAGCATGCACCATGACTCCTCCATTTTTATGTGGGTCCTGGTGGTGGAATTCAGCTCCTCATGCTGGTACAGCCAGCACTTTACCAATTTAGACATCTCTTGAGCTTTTAAAAGACACACTGAAGACCTCACACCACAGCGGTATTTTCTGCTTTGTCTCTTTTTCCTTTGTGCTATTTGATGCCCTGGAATAGGGAGGCAGGCAGCTCACTTACAGAGAGGTTGGAGCGTGCTGCTCAGGAGACCTTCTGACTGGGCCTGTGGGACATCCGCGCTTTCCCCACCCTCTCCACAGAAGGCATGCTGTAGGTGGAATCTGTTCTTTAAAAACCTGTTTAAGAAATGACCACCTCTCATGCATTTCCTGGCACAGGCTACCACAGGGAGGATATTCTGGGCTTGGAGTCGTGACAAAGAGAATGAAGTTGTACAGGGAACGAACACGGGGCATTTGTTTAAAACCAGAAGGGAAGAATACAGTAGAAAGAGCATTCTGAACTAAAGTTGTCATGACTGGCAAAACTAGACTCAAACTCTCACATCCCCCAAAGTAGAGATGCTTGTGTTGTTAGCGATAACAGTGTCAGCAGGCTTGAAGGTGCTGCATCCCAGGGGAGAAGCGGCCACAGTGTGTGCATCCTTGACCGCACACTTTGGGGGAGGAAGGCGTAGCCAGTGCCCTTGCTCACCTGCATACAGCTTCATAAGCTTTCTTCACACTCTCATTTTCCAAAGTGTTGAACCTTAACTTCGAGTATGCATGTGTTCCCTTTTAATTACTTAAGATCTCTAGAAGGTAATTTTTAACTCTCAGTGAATTTAAATGACAGTGAAAACAATCCCACTTCCTAAGAGTTGGTGACAAACACTAGGGTGATGGGCACCTAGTTCACAGTGTATCAGCGTCTCTATGCCTATGAGTTTTTGTGGGCAGGACACTTGTACGCATGTGTAGTGGCTGGGGCTAACCCACTTAAGGAGAGACATGACATGTGAGCAGGGAAATGGGCCTGCAGTGGTGGCTGGTTACCTCCCTTCCTGTGGAAATTGAGCCCTGATGGCCACTTCTCACAATGGCATGGTGCTGTGCTCCTTTTCAGATTGTGTCTCTCTCTAAACAGTTGGGTTTTCAACTGGCTAGTGGCAGTTGCTGGCAACCCTGATGACCGGGGTCATCCCCAGGTGCCACGTGGCAGAAGGAGAGAGGCAGCTTTACAAGTTATCTTCCGACCTCCATGTATGCACTGTGGTGAGTGTGTATGTGCGTGGGTGTGTGCATGCACATGTGTGTTGTTTGTGTGTGTGTGCACATGCAAAGATACCATTAATACATGATATAAAAAAGACCATGGATATCTAACAAAGAAACCCCCCCTTTTTTTTACTAAGACATTAAAGACATTAAGAATAAATGCTATCATTACTTAACAACAACAACAACAACAACAACAACAACAACAACAAATCTTAGTGGGTGACACATGTATGAAGGTACAGAGGCCAGAAGAGTTACAGTCAGGTGTGACCTTCCTGAAATGGACACTGGGAAATGAACATGGGTTCTCTAGAAGAGCACAAGTACTCTCTGAAACTGAGCCATCTCTTGAATCCTGTATTTACATACTTTTAAGTCTGAAAAAAAAAAAACGATTTTTACTAATGGTATCCACATTAGCAGCATTGGCTGGACGGGCTGTAACTTTCAATATTAGGTTTCATATTTTTTCAGAAGAAGAAAAATATATTCTTTATGTACACAGCAACTTCCAATTTGCACTCTCTTTTTTATTTTTCTATTAGCTCCCTGGTTAAATGAGTTAAATGGTTAAAGGAACTTTAAAATGAGATAATGACAGAATAAGGAAAGCTGTGGCCCGTTGGTACCAATTTAGAAGGTCCTATTTGCTTGTTTATTTATTTATTTTATTTTGCATCCCCCCCCCCCTTGAGGCCAGTGGGAAAAAGTAATTGTGTAGAAAAGGTATTAAGCTAAGGCCGTGTGGGTGGGGGAACATTCAGACCCAGAGACGGGCTGGCCCAGCAGTGATTTGACCCGTATTCTCTGCTGTCTCTGAGAGCAGCTCTCTGTGGGTCACCACACTAGAAAGACCACTAAAGTAATTTTCTCCTGTAGCCAGTTAGATGAGCATTTATATACCAACCATTAAAATGTGATGATTCCACAGCACTGAGGATTTCGCTTATGTTCAGGAAACTTAGCCACTATTGAGATTCCAACGGCTCATCAGTGGAACTCCACAGCTGCTTTCCCCTCCTGCAGAAGGGTTCAAACAATGTGAAGTTTCTTAGGCCTCCTAAAACCCTTAATTTAGCATGTCTAGAAGTAGCCTTTAAAAGGTTATTTTAGAGAGTGATTTTTCTAAAGAAAGAGAATAAATTTTGGTTGTCAATGTTTTCTGTTGACCAACACACTGACTTACTCAGGCAGCACACATCCACCAGGCAGCACACATCCACCCATCCATCTACCTATCCATCCTTTCGTCCAGTCACCATTGCATTTACCTACCCATTCATCCTTATATGCACTTATCCATCCATCCATCCATCCTTCTGTCTGCCATCCATCCCTGTGTCTGTCTGTATCTCTGTCTGTCTATCCACCTATTTATCTTCCTATCCATCCACCCGTCCACTTCTCCATTTACCCATCAATTGACACATCCCTGCACCGATCCATCCACCCACCCATCTACTCATCCTTTTATCCATTTATTTATACATATACCAATTTATCCATCTATTCACTCATCCACCCACCCACCCACCCACCATGTGCCTATCCGTCTGCACATCCTATCTCTCCTTGTCTGTCCACTCATTTGCCTTCTCTGTCCACTGACCTGTTACGTACCCATCCATTCACACATCCACTCAGTCTTGGTTTCACATCTGTCCACTTACCCACCTACCCACACATCTACTCACCATTCCATGCCTCTGGCCACTCACCCATCCATAATCTATCCAATTGTTATATTAGTATTTATGAAACTGTGCTTCCATAGTTTTTGTTGCAACAAAAAATTAAACACCTTTCTTGTAGTTTTATGGAGAGATAAGCATATTCAATTATAATATAACTTAAATTGCATATGTGTGTGTGTGTGTGTGTGTGTGTGTGTGTGTGTGTGTGTGAAAAGTACCAAGAAGCAATAGATAAGACCAGTTCATACTTTTTCTGTAGTCCCTTCCAAAAAATTAAAGACATTATTATTCATTGGTCACAGAAAAATTAATAATGCTTATATGCATCTGCTATCATATAAATCCAGGCAATGGAAACCTGTATGTGCATGGAGACTGAAGAGTGCAGAGACTTGAGGGTCTCAATTCAGATCTGGGAGCTAACATAATGCTATGAGTGAAAGAACAGCCGTGTGTGGTGACATGCACCTGATTCCAGCAGTTAGGGTGCAGAGACAGTGGTATTGCTGCAAGCCTGAAATCAGCCTGGTCACATTAGAACAGGCTAGCCCAGTCCACATAGAGAATTCTACACCAGCCATGGCTCCATAGCAAGACTTTGATGTTATGCACTAATGGATAGAATAAAATAAATTGTTTAGCATTTAGCTTTGGAAATATAGGATCTCTATGGCATGTATTTATAGCAGTGATAATTTTTGGAGAGCTGTGTTGATTGAGAATGTATGATGTTAGGAAATAGCGGTGCTAACTTTATTCCTAAGATAACAAGGGATTCAAAGATATGCTTTTGGAAGAGGATTTTTATTCCCAAAACAGAAACTTACAGCTTTGAAATATGTTCAGTATTAGAAAACCCTCTGTAAAGGAAAGCGGAGTGGCATCTCGTGATGCTGTTAACAGTGAAATGCACAGAGCCCTTTTTTAGGATAAACATATGTTCTTTTTCCAGAGAGAGAAAGAAGCCAGTATCCCACCCCACTGACAACCCTGCCATTTTGTAGGCTTCCAGAGAGAATGAGATGTAGACGGATTACAAAATGGCAGCGCCACACTAAGTCTCGGGTTTGAATTCTTTTGCTGCAGATATTACGGCAAAGCAAAGTGATGGTGTTCACGGGACAGTGATGATTGCCTCCAAAATTCCAACATGGGCTTTCTGTTCTGATGAGGAAGTTTAGCCTCTTTATTGTCAGACTGTATTATTCTGGCTTCAAAAATGACCAAAATTTGGAAATAACTTAGAAACTACATAAACATAGTAAAGTCACATAGCTGGATTATGCCTCAAATGGGTCATTGCTTATCAAATGAGATTATATAGCAGGTATGTGACAGCTGGTCCATTTGTCTTTGCAACAGGTGTACCCCAGGGAGAGGGGCAGAACCTGGGATAGCTTGTATTTTTTTAATGCAGGAAAACTTTAATTAGGTATAAATGAGTTTGATCAATGAATAATTAACTTCTATTAAAGTTTAAGTAGATTGCCCGACCTGGCCACTCTGTTTTGAATTTAATCTGGTATGGGTCTGATAATTAGTGTTAAAGGACTGACTTTAGTTTCCCACTGAGAAGAGATGAGTCAGCCAAAAAGTTAATTTTGGTGTCAGTATCTGAGGTTCCTGTAGTGTGATTTTACCAGGAAACGTGACCTTCAAGTGATTAACAATGGTTGCATTTGAGGGCCTGTGATGTCATGGAGAGGCAGTAGTGCCTTGCTGAGCCCGATTCACACATTTATTCCTGCATTTACTCCCTTTTGTCTTATCCTCTGTGGGGTATCCTGTGACAAGTCATGCAAGAGTCTGCCAAGGGGATCACATGGGCTGCGCCTCTGGGGTTCTGACTCCTCACCTCCTCCCTCAAGAAGGCAGGTGGAACTTGTAAATCTCTTTGGAGTTAAAGGGTGTTTATGAGGGTATTGCTAAAAAAAAAAAAAACGGTATAAATAAATACTAATTCCACCTGCTTTGAGGAAATAGCTGCTTTTGACAGCTTAGTGAAATAATTTTTTAAAAAACATTTCCCTTTTTATTAAAAATAGATTCTTTCCTCGTATAATATAACCTGGTTACAGTTTCCCCATTCTTCCCCATCTCCTCTTCCATCTGGAACCACACCATTTATGTCTCTCATTAGAAAAGAACAGAATTCTAAGACATCACAACAAAATAAAACATAATAAGGTTAAAAAAAAAACCACCACGCCAAAATCGAACAAGACAAACCAACAGAAAAATTAAAAGTCCCCAGGAAAAGTACGAGAATCAGAGACCCATTGCTCACATCCTCAGGGGACCCACAAAGGCACTAAGTTGAAAGGTGTGGTGTATTAGCAGAGGACCTGCTGCAGACCCTGTAGGTTCCGTCTCTGTGAGTTCATACGAGCTTTGTTCAGTTGTTTTAGGAGGTCTCATTCTCCTCGTGTCTCCTGTTTCCTACACTCCTGCCTCCTTTTCTGTGGGGTTCCCTGAGCTCCAAGAGGAAGGAATTTGATTCAGACATCTCATTTAGACCTATGTGTTTCAAGGTCTCTCTCTCTCTCTCTCTCTCTCTCTCTCTCTCTCTCTCTCTCTCTCTCTCTCTCTCTCTCTCTCTCCATAGTGTCTGGCTGTGGGTCTCTGAATTTATTTTCACCTGCTGTAGGAGGACGCTTCTCTGATGATGGCCGAGCAAGGCATCAATGAGTATAGCAGAATATCATTAAGAGATTCTTTATTGTTAATTTTTTATTAGACCAGTAGTATTTGGTTTTATCCTAGGTCTCTGCACTAACCTAGGCTCTTGGTTCTTATCCAAGCAGTGTCAGCATTGGTTCCGTCTCATAGAGTGGGCCTTAGGTCACACCAGATGGCAGTTGGTTGCTCCCACAAGGTTCCTGCCACCATTGCCCTAGCAGTACCTTTGAAGGCAGTGCAGGTTTTAGATAAAAGGCCGTATGGTTGCGTTGGTGTTTACATCTCTCATTTAGTAGCCTGTAGAGTACCTTCTCACACCTAAGACACTAGAACATGGGACGAATTTTCTAGGTGAGCACCAGCCCAACCTTTCCATGTTCGGTGAGTTATGGGGTGTTCTCGCCAGCAACGGGACCTTGTCAGTTTGTGGAGAGCAACCTACTGTCTTGACAACAGGCTGGATTATTTGGGGATTTCCATGTGACATCTTTGACTAACAACTCAATTGGATGACATCCAGTCCTGGTACTGGAAGCTTCCTTTGGTGACAAGAGATGGCCAGTTGGGGTTCTATATGCCTCATTATTTGAAGGTTTCATTGGGATTGTCTTCATATATTTTAGGGAGATTCCAGGGCACTAGGTTTCCATACTGTCTCCCCTCACTCCCCCACTCCCTCCACCCCCTGTCCTCTCCCAGCATGCACCGCCTATCCTTTCCCAGCATGCATCCCCTCTGTCCTCTCCCAGCACGATTCTCGCTTTCCACCCATAACATCTGTTTTATTTCCCCTTCTAGGGAAATCCCTGTGTCCCTCCTAGTCTCGTCCTTAATGCCTAACGTCTTAAGAGTCTGTAGCTTAGTCATCACTTATTTAACAGCTAATATCCACATAAAAACAAATATATACCACATTTATATTTCTGAGCCTGGGTTACTTCATTCAGAATTAGTTTTTTTTCCCTAGATATATCCATTTACCTGAAAATTTCAAAATGTCATTTTTTGTTGTTGTTAAGAGATGAGTAAGATTCCATTTTGTAAATGTTCTACATTTTCTTTATCCTTTCTTCTGCTCACAGACATTTAAGTTGTTTCCAGTTTCTATTATGAATACAGCAGCAAGGAGCATGGTTGAGCCAGGGTCCCTGTGGCAGAATGAGGTGTCGTTTGGGATATGCCCAAGAGTGGTATAGCTGGATCTTGAGTCAGATTAATTCCTGTCTTCCTGATAAATTGCCATATTGATTTCTGTAGTGGCTGTCCACGTTTGCACTCCCACCAGCAGCAGAGGAGCGGTCTCCTTATCCCACATCCTCGCCACCATGAGCCGTCACGTGTGTTATTGATCTTAGCCATTCTGACTAGTGTAAGGTGGAATTCCAAGGTGGTTTTGATTTGCATTTCCCTGATAGTTAAGGATGTGGAACACTTCTCTAAGTGTGTCTCAGCCATTTGAGTTTCCTCTTTTGAGAATTCTATATTTAAATATGTACCCCATTTTTAAATTGGATTACTTGGTTTTTGATATTAAGTTTCTTGGGATCTTTATATATTTTGGATACTAGTTCTCTATTGGCTGTAAAGATCTCTCCCCATTCTGTAGGCTGCTGCTTTGCCTTAGTGACTATGTCCTTTGCTTTACTGAAGTTTTTCAGTTTCAAGATCCCGTTTATTAATTGCTGATCTTAGTGTCTTTGCTGTTGGCATCTGTTCAGGAAGTTGTTTCCTGTGACAATGAGTCCAAGGCTATTCCCAACTTTGGTTTCTGTCAGATTTAGTTTATCTGGCTCTATGTTGAGGTCTTTGATCCATTTGGAGATGGCTTTTGTGCAGAGTGATAAGTGTGGATCTCCATTCTTCCTCATGCAGACATTCAGTTAGACCAGCACCATTTATTGAACTTCATACTGTCTTTTTTTTTTCCTAGTGTGAATATCTGAAATCATTATCAAAAACCAGCTGTCCATAGATGTGTGGGTTTATGTCTGGGTCTTCAATTCAGTACCCTTGATAAATATGTTTGTTTTCATGACAATCTTATGCTGTTTGGATTACTATAGCTTTGTAGTATAACTTGAGATTAGGAATGGTTAGACTTCCAGCAGTTTTTTTTTTTTTGAGGGGGGGAGATTGTTTTAACTATCTTGGGTTTTTTGTATTTTCATATGAAGCTGAGAATTGTCCTTTCAAGATCTGTAAAGAATTGTGTTGGAATTTTGCTGGACACTGTGTTGAACCTGTAGATTACTTTTGGTGGGATGGCCATCTTTACTATTTTAATATTACCAATCCTGGTAATGGGAGATTTTTTTTTAACCTTCTGCTATCCTTTTCAATTTCCTTCTTCAAAAGCCTTGAAGTTTTATCCTGCAAGTCTTTTGCTTGTTTTTAGCATTACCCTAAGATATTTTATATTATTTGAGGCCTTTGTGAAAGATGTTGTTTCTCTAATTTCTTTCTCAGTCCATTTGTCATTTGTATATTGGAGGGCTACTGATTTTTGTCGGTTAATTTTGTATCCAGCTGCTCTGCCAGAGGTGCCAGACTTTTATTCTATTGATCTTGTTCAGTTGCCTTATTGCTCTAGCTAAGACTTCAGGCACTACATTGAATAGGTATAAAGAGAGGGGGAAACCGTGTGGGAAAACTTGTTTTGTTCCTGGTTTTAATGGAACTGCTTTGAGCTTCTCTCCATTTCAGTTGCGGTTGGCTGCAAGGTTGCTGCTGTAAGCTGCCTTTACTGTGGTTGGGTTTGTCCCTTGCATCACTCACCTCTGCAGAACTTAGATCATGAAGGCGTGTTCGATTTTGTCAGAGGCCTTTTCTATCCATTGAGATGATTGTTTTAGTTTGTTAGTATAGTGGATTAGATTAATTGACTTCTATGTATGGAACCATCCCTGCGTCTCTGAGATGAAGCCTACTTGATTGTGGAGGCTGAACTTCTTATGTGCTCTTGTTTTATTCACAAGTATTTTATTGAGAAATTTTCATCTGTGTTCATAAGGGAAATTGTTCTGTAATTTTTTTTGTTGGCTTTTTGTGTGGTTTAGATATCAGTGTAATTGTGGCCTCATAAAACGAGTTAGGCAATGTTTTTTCTGTTTCTATTAATTTGACAAGTTAGTTCTTTGAAAGTCTGGTAAAATTCTGTGCTAAAACTATTTAGTCTTGGACTTTTTTTTTTTTTTTTTTGGCCTGGAAGACTTTTAATGCCTGCTTCTATTTTACTGGGGGTTATGCCTATGTTTAAATTGCTTGTCTAATCTTGATTTAGTGAATCACATCTATTGAGAAGATTGTCCTTTAAAAATGTTTTTTTAAAGATTGTCTAATGTGGTGGAGTACAGGTTTTTAGTTTATGTTCTTATGATTCTCTGGATTTCCTTGGTGTCTGTTCTTATGTCCTCCTTTTCATTTCTGGTTTTGTTAATGTGGATATTATCTATTGTCTTTTAGTTAATTTGAGTAGAGTTGTTAATCTTACCAATTTTCTCAAAGAACTGGCTCTTTGTTTCATTGATTCTTTGTGTTGTTCTCTTTGTTTGTATTTTAATGATTTCAGCCCAGAGTTTGATTATTTGGTGTGATTTCTTCTTTTTGTTCTAGAACCTTCAGGTGTGCTGTTATGTTGCTGGTACGCTGGTATGAGATTTTTTTTTTAATGTAGGCATTAAGTTCTATGAGCTTGCCTCTTCGATCCACTTTCCTTGTGTTCCATAAATTTGGGTATATTGTGTATTTATTTTCATTCATTTCTAGAAAGTTTTCAGTTGTTTATTTATGTCTTGACTCATTTTTCCTTCAGTTCAGTTGGTTGATGGCCATGAGTTTGTAAGCTTATGCCCACAGTTATTTCAATTTTCTTGTCTCTGTTGAGACTTGTTTTGTGTCTGAGTATGTGCTCCATTTTGGAGAAAGTTTCATGAGCTGAAGAGAAGAAAGTATTTTCTTTTGTGTTGGGTGAAATACTTTATAAATACATGTTAGGTCCATTTGGTTTATGACACTCATTAGCTCTATCATTTTTCTATTTAGTTTTGGTCTGGATGGCTTATCCATTGGTGAGGCTGCGGTATCAAAGTCCCTCACCATAATTGTGGGAGGGTCAGTGTGTGATTTAAGCTATAGTAGTGGTTCATTTACAAATGTGGTTGCCCTTGTCTTTAAGGTATAGATGTTAAGAGTTGAAATATCATTTTGGTAGATTTTCTTCTTTGATGAGTATCCCTTCTGATTAGTTTCCATTTGAAGTCTAATTTTTTTTAGATAGTTAAATGACTGCACTAGCTTGTTTCTTAGGTCCATTTGCTTGGAAAATATTTTTCTAACCCTTTACCCTGAGGTCATGTCTATCCTTAATATTGAGGTGTGTTCCTTGGATGCAATAAAAAGATGGATCCTCTTTTCAAATCCATTCTGTTAGCCTGTGTCTTTTTATTGGGGGAATTGAGACCATTGATATTGAGAGATACAATGACTAATTATTCCTTACTCCTGTTATTCTGTTGTTGTTGTTAGTGGTGGTGGTGTGCTTTCCTTCCTTTGATTTTAGTGGTCTGAGATTTTATTCCCTCTATTTTAGTGATTGTAGTTAACATCCTTAGGTTGGAGTTTTCCTTCTATCACCCTCTGTAAGGCTGGATTTGTAGATAAATATTGCTTAAATATCACTTGTCATGGAATATATTATTTTATCCATCTATGGTGATTGAAAGTTTTGCTGGGTATAGTAGTCTGTGCCTGCATCTTTCATCTCATAGATTCAATGCCACTTTTATCTAGGACCTTCTGGCTTTTAGGGTCTCCACTGAGAAGTTGGGTGTAATTCTGATAGGTCTGCCTTTGTATCTTACTTGATCTTTTCCCCTTGCAGCTTTTAGTATTTTTTCATTGTTCTGTATGTTTAGCATTTTGATTAGTATGTGGTGAGGGAGCTATCTCTTCTGGTCCAGGGATGGGGCAGAAAAGGCTGCCTCAGGTGTTCTCCTGCAGAGCTAGGGGTGAGCCTGAGGGATTGAATACAAGAGAACCTGGAAACTAGAAAATCTACAGTCAGCCTACTCATTCTTTGGTAGGCATCAAAAGAAATCTTAATTGTAACCAGTGATCTACTCAGGGTTGGGGAAACAGTTCAGTGGTTAAAGGGCTGGCCATGCAAGGAAGCAAGAACCAAGGACTTGTGATCTCAAGACCCATTTACGTACAGGTACAGCATACATACAGAACAAAAGTGGAAAAGTTACAATGAATAATTGGTTAATTCTGAACAAATTGCATTACTTTCCTTCCTTTCTTTATATGCCTATGAAAAGAAAAAAATTAATGTGTGTGGAGTGCAGAGAGTCAGGGTCAGGGAAAGCTGATGATGTTAGAAATGGCTAGATGAGTGAAGATTAATTTGGGCAACTCTGTGGTCTGTTTGAGTTCTTCACAATCGAGGCACGTTAATTAAACACAGCTCAAACTGAAGAAGGAAATAAAGCCTTTGAGTATGGAAGCTAGGGCAGTTTAAACAGGACCTTCCTTAAAACACAAATAATATCCCACATAATCATGAAGTTGTAGCTACAGAGGAATGCCTTCAGAATAATAAATGTGCCACAGGCAGGGTGTTCCCGTGTCTCTACCAGCGGTGAGGACCTGTCAGTGGCACCACAGAGGAATCCGCTTTGAGGGAGAGTTGTTCATGAATTGGATGGGGTTGTTGCCCGTCTGTGTTGCTGTGGGACAGTTCTGCAGCGTGGTGGAGAAGCTGGTTTAATGTTTAAAAAAATACGATGCCAGATAATATGTTATATGGAGAAGTGTATTATGTGCGCATGAGGAGAGAAGGAAGAGAGGAGGGATACCCCCAGAAAGAGACAGAGACAGGGGAAGAAAGATGAGAAGTAAGGGGGGGCAAGGAGGGAGGGGCCAGAGGAGGGAGGGACAGGGGGAGATGGGGAGAGGGAGAGAGGGGAAGAAGTGAGAGGGGGGACAAGGAGGGAGGGGCCAGAGGAGGGAGGGACAGGGGGAGATGGGGAGAGGGAGAGAGCGGAAGTGAGAGGGGGGCAAGGTGGGCCTGTCCTTTTGTATACTGAGCAGGGCCACGCCCAGTGACAGGTAGGCTATGACATCACAGGTAGGCAATGACATCACAGGTAGGCAGACCGAAGCAGAATCCTGCCAGCTGGAGAATAGGGAGCCCTTGGTAACATTTTTAATCCTGAGCAGGTTGGGCTGATCCCAGTAATGTCTCAATTGCTGCCTCCCATGCAGCACAGGGGACCTTAAGGAACACTGATGGCAGACAGGATGTTGACAGAGGTTCTAACCCAGAAGACCCTGCAGTGGAAAATACTGATGGACACATGTGGTC
This sequence comes from Acomys minous, assembly GCF_964271855.1. Taxonomy (NCBI): domain Eukaryota; kingdom Metazoa; phylum Chordata; class Mammalia; order Rodentia; family Muridae; genus Acomys; species Acomys minous. The sequence goes on along the minus strand of NC_140485.1, from coordinate 141,876,285 downwards.
CTGGTCTTGGGGTGCTTTCCCAAAGCTAAGGCAGGTCTATGGCTACGTTGCCTACAAGGGTGGTAAGGTTGTCTCTCCTGTAGCGCCTGCCCAGACTTACTTCATCTGGGTCCCGTAGGCACGCGATTTGGATGAAAACCGAGGAGAGTTTGCAATGCCAGGCAGGGACGGCTTGTCACGTGGCTTGCTGGGCTCAGGATTCACCGGACACATCCTGAGATGATCTGAGGGCAGCTGTGGAGAAGCACCTGTCTAGGGACTCACCAAGGCAAAGAGCTTCTGTGGGATCCTCAGGTGAATGCCAAGGAAAGCGGAGTACCAATTACCACCAGGCAGAAACCTTCCCCAGGCGGGGCATCTATGGAAGAATCTGGGTCAGGGGATCCTGTGCCAGCAACAGATGGGCAGGAGGCGGAGAAAGCAGTCAGCGGGAAGCGAGGCAGAGCCCTTTCTTCACATGAAGTGATGCAGAGAATTCTGCGTGGGTAGATGAGGCATGCAATGGCTCTCCTGCCAGTCTGGTCTCTGCTGAGGGGGCGAAACCACCTAGCGTGTGGCCTTCTACACAGCTGGAAGGCATTGCAAGTGCAGGGAATGGGCGCCCGCCCAGGCCGTCACATTTTCAGCACCAGAGACTCCATTCTGGAGAAGAATCCTTGTCATGGCGAAGTGGAGAACTGTGTCTACAATCCCGCCTGTATTAAATGTCAGAAACGTCACACTGGAGACCTCAAGTGTGCACAGAATAAGCTCTCTTCCCTTTCAACAAACTTGGACACTTGCCTTCACAGCGGAGCTATTGGGCCTTGCCTGCAATTACCCACACAAAAGGAGCCTCTCTGAGAAGCAGGCATGTCAACGTCAGCTCCGCAGCTGTGGCAGCTTGTGGCTGTTTATGACTTCCCCCGCTTTGTTGTTCTCAGCGCTAGTGGCTGAAGTCAAAGCAGCTGCCTACCTGCTGGCAGCTCGCAGACGCTGCTGCAATTAGCCCCCGAGTGTTCTCATGCAAATGACTGTTCATCCTGCCAGTCCCGGTGGAGGATTCAGGGACTCTGAAAGAGACCTTCAGCGCTCTCAGGGCTCACTGTGGGTGTTGACTGAGTAGGTTGTGCTGGAATGTACCAGAACAACAGTGCTCCTTCTGCATGTACACGGGAGTTCCCATAAGCGTGGTTTTGCAGCAATCACCAGCACCTTGCACTGGTGATTCTTCAGCACTTAGTGTTTCTGGATCGGCAGGTAGTGCAACTCCTCCTCTGGCAATCGCAGCCTCAGGGAAATATTTTCTTTTGCTTCATAGGGAGACATAGAAAAAGTGAAGCAATTCCACTGCCAATCTGGGTGACCCTTTAACATCCCCTGTTGGAATTTAGGCGAAGGTGGCCCTGGCCTTCATTGAAAACAGGTGGTGTGTGACAATGGCTACCTTGAATCTTCGTTTTTCTAAGATAGGGGAATCCAGATGCTTGCATGAGACTATTTTCATAGTTAAGGTGCTTTAGCTCTCTATTAGGCCTAATGACCCCAGCAAACGTGATGGGTAGCCTTTATGGTCGGCTCCCCTGAGGTTGGGATCCCACAGGAGGCAAATGTGTACTCATAGCCTTCAGGGGAGGTCCAGTTGGGTTACTACTGCTGCGATGAAACACCAGGAGTGAGTTCAGAAGGAAAGGGGTTATTCGGCTTACACTGTAGTCCATCACAGAAGGAAGTCAGGACAGGAACTCAAACAGGGCAGGAACCTGGAGGCAGGAGCTGACGCAGAGGCCACGGAGGGGTGCACTTACTGGCTTTCTTATAGTATCCAAGACCAGCAGCCCAGGGTGGTCCCCCCAGAAATGGGCTGGCCACTCCCCTATCAATCACCAACTAAGAAAATGCCCTATGTCCTGATCTTGTGGAATCATTTTCTTACTTGAGGCTTCCCCTGCTCTGAGAACTCTAGCTTGCATCAAGTTGATGTAAAAGCCGCCCGTGCCAGGAGATTCTGGAATAACGGAGGCGAGAAAGCCAGCAGTAGCACCGACCCTGGGCTGAGGAGGAAAGGGACTGCAACCACATTGGTCTTTCTGCTTCCTGGACTGACGTCATGTGACCAGCTGCCTCATGCTCCTGCCACCACGCCTTCCCCTAATGATGGCTTGGACACGTGACCTGTGGTTCATAGTAAGCTCTTCCTTCCTAAACTGATGTTTGACAACGATGCATCAGGTTGCACATCTCATGCGGGTTTGTAAAACATGTCTGCACATAGGAAGCCATCATTAAAATCACAATAATGAGCAAACCCATCACTCTTGAAGCTGATTTGGGTTATCCTAAAGACATTCGTTGGTCAATAGTAAATATATACTTTTTTCTATATATATTTCAATGCATATTAATAGTTCTTTTTCAGTAAGAAGGGTGAAATATTAAAGAAACATCTGAGTATTAGTCATTCCTCAGTGGTGTCAGATAGCAGAAGAGTGTTTTATCTTTTTTTTTTTTTTTTAGTTCTTACAATGTAAAGCTAGAGAGGTGATGGGCTTTTGAATTTCAAATGTGTAATCTCCATTACTTTAGACTGCAAATCAAGCTCTAAGAAAATGAAATCAAAAGACCTTTGGACTGTTCAGCATTTGCAGTGAGTGAGTGTGTGAGAGTGTGGGCTGGCTTGCTTCCTACTGTAGTTTGAGACAAAGCTTTTCCCAGAAGCCTCTTGGGTTAAAGGTTTGGATGCCAGGGATAGACTTTGTAAAAACTGAATGGACCACAAATGCTGTAACCTAGTGACTTCCAGGACATGGCTGGGAGTTGGAGGATGTGGGTCATTGAGGGCACGCCCTGAAAAGATATATGTGTATTTTCCCTCCCTCCTTCCTCCCTCTCTCTCCTTCCTCCCTCTCCCTCCCTCTTTCCTCCCTCTCCCTCCCTCCTTACCTCCCTCCCTCCCTCCCTTCCTCCCTCCCTCCCTTTCCTCCCTCCCTCCCTTTCCTCCCTCCCTCCCTCCCTTCCTCCCTCCCTTCCATTCTCCCCTCTCCCTCTCTCCTCTCCCTCTCTCCCTCTTTCCCTCCCTCCCTCTTTCTCTCCTTTCATCCCTCATGCTGCCCCCTCTCATCTCCCATTATGAAGAGCCAGGGTCGAGGGTGAGGAACATGAACTGACAAGTCAGGTGTATTCGTGATTTCCTAGACATGTCTTTGATGGGTTTTCTTCCTTTGTACAATGATACTCCCTGCCTGTTCAGTGTTAGCACAGAGCACCGTTAGCTAGCTTGGTTCTATGAAAAAGCTCACATGCCTGCCTTTGGGAGCCATGGACCTTCTCAGTGGCTTGGAGGGAAGTTTCATTCAAATCTCGGGCCTTGGCTTCACAGTCTCACTATGTGGGTGTAGAGCAGACTCCCAGCCTGCAAACTGGGACAGCGAGAGAGTCCCTAAGGCGTGGAGATAGCACCCCAAAGCTTCAATCATGGAGCCTCTCAGGGCCCTTGAAGGTGCTCCTGTTACTGCTCCTTTTCTCCTATGAATCTTTGACTGTGCGATACAGTTCAGAACACAGAACAGTTGCTATTTTATCAAAATGTTAATGATATTGTAAACCACGTGATTCATCAATTCTGGTTATGAGCAAATATTCAAGAAGGATACTAAATGGGCATGAGGAAGAGATGTTTGGTTCTCATGATAATTGCAAATTTGTTCTCAGTAGTTGAAATATGGGGACAACCATATTGTCCCTGGATGGCCAGATGGGAAGGCAGAAGCAGAGGATTATCCCACAGAAAAGAGGAAGGAAATCCCAATCCCATCTCTTAGAGCAATTTGGGTGAATCCAGGAGAGGTCACTTTGAGGGAACTAGGCAAGTCAGAAAGACAGACACCCATGACCTAAAAAAAAAAAAAATCCTCTGGGGAATTTGGCAAGAGGGTGTGGTTGGTTACAATATTGTTCATATGTATGAAAATTTGCAAAAAAAAAAAAATAACAACAACAACAACAACAACAACAAATCAAGAGTTTGGCCCATGTAAATAGAGATTAGACTGGTGATGTACAGTGGTGGGAGGAACGGTAGGGATGGCATGCCCGGGCAGGGGGCACAGTTTCAGCTGGGCAGATGGGATGGATCCTAAAAGCTTATGATAGGACACAGCTACTGCAATTCCTAATAACCAGCACACTCGCCAGTTGTTACATCCTAAATGTTCTCATCCAAGGTGCATGCAAGGTGTATATTTGTCAATTATCTTGATTTAATTCGACATGCATACGCAAAGAGCATATATATGTATGTGTATACACACACACACATACACACACACACACACACACACACACACACACACAGAGCATGGTCTTGCCAGTTATACATTAATAAAGTTGGGTTAAAGATAGAGTCTCCCTTACTGTTCAGGTAGGGAAGACAGGAGACAAAATAGTTTAGAAGAGAAAATTAAAACATCCAGGCAGGATGGCTGAGAGGAACAGGTGTAAGAAAGCATGGTGGGAGAGATGCCACAGTGGTATCAGGGAGAGGGTGAGGCCACAGTGGGGTGCAGAAAAGGAAGTAAGATCCCGCTGGCTTGCCCTCTCACTCACTGGCATGGGTGCTTGCCTACGTTCCTGCCCTCCTGCCCTCCTGTCCCCCTGCCCTCCTGCCCTCCTGCCCTCCTGCCCTCCTGGTCCCCTGGCCCCCTGGCCCCCTGCCCTCCTGCCCTCCTGTCCTCCTGCCTTCCTGCCCACCTGCCCACCTGCCCTCCTGTCCTCCTGTCCTCCTGTCCTCCTGCCCTCCTGCCCTCCTGCCCTCCTGCCCTCCTGCCTTCCCTCCTGCCCTCCTGCCCTCCTGCCCTCCTGCCCTCCTGCCCTCCTGCCTTCCCTCCTGCCCTCCTGCCCTCCTGCCCTCCTGCCCTCCTGCCCTCCTGCTTTCCTGCCCTCCTGCCTTCCTGCCCTCCTGCCCTCCTGCTTTCCTGCCCTCCTGCCCTCCTGTCTTCCTGCCCTCCTGCCCTCCTGCCCTCCTGCCCTCCTGCCCTCCTGCTTTCCTGCCCTCCTGCCCTCCTGCTTTCCTGCCCTCCTGCCCTCCTGCTTTCCTGCCCTCCTGCCCTCCTGCTTTCCTGCCCTCCTGCCCCCTGCCCTCCTGCCCCCTGCCCTCCTGCCCTCCTGCCCTCCTGCCCTCCTGCCCCCTTGCCCTTCTGCCCCCTGCCCTCCTGCCCCCGCCCTCCTGCCCTCCTGCTTTCCTGCCCTCCTGCCCCCTTGCCCTTCTGCCCCCTGCCCTCCTGCCTCCTGCCCCCTGCCCTCCTGCCCCCTGCCCTCCTGCCCTCCTGCCCTCCTGCTTTCCTGCCCTCCTGCCCCCTGCCCTCCTGCCCCCTGCCCTCCTGCCCCCTGCCCTCCTGCCCCCTGCCCTCCTGCCCCCTGCCCTCCTGCCCTCCTGCCCTCCTGCCCCCTTACCCCCCTGCCCCCTGCCCTCCTGCCCCCTGCCCTCCTGCCCCCTGCCCTCCTGCCCTCCTGCCCTCCTGCCCTCCTGCCCTCCTGCCCTCCTGCCCCCCTACCCCCCTGCCCCCTGCCCTCCTGCCCTCCTGCCCTCCTGCCCTTCTGCCCCCCCGCCCTCCTGCCCTCCTGCCCTCCTGCCCCTGCTCTCTCCTCCTCCCCAGGTTCATGTAGGTCATTTTCTTCATGCTGCAGGAAGCACTGCAGATGCAATTCTTTAAGCAGGACGCACTGATTTCACTGATGAGGTTTATGTTTCCACCTCGCGCATTTACGTCTCCTTATCAGACTTAGTACAATGGCCCACCAGTGTCCATGAGTTATGAAACCACGGATTCAAACGCAGGCATCCAAAGTCATAAAATGTGTCTGTGCTGAGCATGAGTGGGCTTTTGCTTTCCAATTATTTCTCAGACAAGGTGGTTGTACCGACATAGTGTGTGCATTTTACTAGGTATTAAAAGTTGAGCCGGTCAGTCTTAGGTCAGCTTGACACAAGCTACAATTATTTGAAAGGAGGAAGCCTCACTTGAGACCATTCCATCATAAGATCCAGCTGTAAGGCAGAGTCTTCATTAGTGATTGATGAGGGGAGAGCCAAGCTGATTGTGGGTGCTGCCATCCCTGGGCTGGTGGTCCTGGGTTCTATCAGAAAGCAGGCTGAGCAAGCCATGAGTGTGAGGAGCAAGCCAGTCAGCAGCACCTGTCCATGGGTTCTACATCGCCTCTTGCCTCCAGGTTCCTGTCCCACTTGAGTTCCTGCCCTGACTCCCTTCAGTGATGAGCAGTGACGTGGAAGTGTAAACCACACAAACCCTTTCCTCCCTAACTTGTTGTGATCATGGTGTTTCACCACAGCAACACTAAACCCTAACTAAGAAAAAGCCATCCAGAAATGTCAATGACTATGAGGACGCTATGGGTCTAACCCAGCAGTGAGGATATTTTAGAGAGGAGATTTGAATGTATAAAAACTATACATGCACTTTTGAGATTAATAACCATCATCTCCTCTCTAGGCAATAGCCTGCAGGGACCTTGCTTATTTGTATGATTTGGACCTGGCTCCTTGGCTTCCCCCGAGGAGCTTTGGATCATAACTTGTACATTACATGGAACACATGCTTTCCAAAGCCTGTCTAATGAACCCATCCTCAGCTCTGGCAGGAGGCTGTTTATTTTGACCATAGCCAGTAATAAAAACATGATTAGAAGAACTCCATGTCTGTAAACTCTCCACACACTTCCAACACACTCCATGGCATGCGTGTGATGTATCACAGATTCGTGACTACTGCTCTGCCTCATAAGCGTGGGCAGAGGCAGGTGAACACACACACACCATCTTTGGGATTTCAGAGACGCCCTTCAGTGGGTACACTTTGGCATCACTGCTGCCCTTTCATGACTCTTCTTCCAACCACATTATCACTCTCTTTCTCCAAGCCAAGCTGCCCCCTGCATCTTACAAGTCTCCAGCACACATTATTTCTTAATATTTATTTATTATGTATACATTGTTTTGCCTGCATGTACCCCTGCATGCCAGAAGAGGACACCAGATCTCATAGATGGTTGTGAGCCACCATGTGGGTTGCTGGGAATTGAACTTAGGACCTCTGGAAGAGCAGGTGACACCCATAACCTCTGAGCCATCTCTCCAGCCCCTCCAGCACACATTTTATACTTAGAATTGAACCCAATCCTAGCTCCATCTTCAGGCAAGGATACTCCCATAGAAGAACAAGCCCCACCAAAATGGTTGCCAATACATGTCTACGGTACAGTGTTCACTTTCTAGAACTATTGCAAGGGATGACCACTAGAGGGCCTCACTGGTGTTGCCTTCTAGGCTTCTGGTCCCCATGTAGTTTCTGTTGGGTACTAGAAGGCTGTTGATAGCAACTCACTCTCTTGTTTGTGTATATATTTATTTATTTCATGCCTGCATATAGGTCTGCACCATGTGCGTGCCTGACTTCCATGGAGAACAGTAGAGGGTGTCAAGTCCCCTGGAACAGGAGTTATAGATACAGTTATAGCTGTGAGCTAGCATGTGGGTGCTGGGAGCCAACAATGGGCCCTCGGCAAGAGCAGCAATTGCTCTTAACCACTGGCGGGTCTCTCCAGCTCTTATTTTGGCTTTTTATGAGCTCAAGAATAAATAGTGGTTTCCAATTATTCTGATGGAGGTGAAAATTATTCTGAGGAGAGGTGAAAATAAAACCTTATTTTTTTCCCCTTCATTTTATCTTCTGATCTTACTTGGACAATGCACTGATGTTTCTGCAGCTATCTTTTTCCCCCCCCTTTTCTAGAATTCCTGCCTTCTACTCTTCATTTAAGCCTCAGGTACATAAAGTAAATATTGAAATGTAAATGGATCTAAAATCCTAGTATGAAATGTTTCTATAAATAAATAATATAAATCTGTACTGGCTGCCTGGAAAGCTCTGTAGTATTTACTAATGGGCAGATTTTGGTATGGAAGATTTCAATTTTCAGACTATTTCTGTTCTGAATGAAGATATCCTCCTAGGCTAGTTACTGCAGCTAAAGTTATTTTCAGGCACGATTTTATGTCGCTCTCTCCATGAAGCTGTGTTGAGGCACTGGTGGTACGAGGGGTGAGGGGGGTCTCTTGGGGAGCAGGAAGCTTGCCTGAGCTGTGGCAGGAAAGCCCGAGGCCAGCAAGCAGCCATGACCACATAGTCTGACACACACTGGGAAGAGGGCTTAATTTATTCTCTTTGTGGGAGGGGTTGTGGGGATGAAAACAGTTTTGAAAGGGAAGACTGGCCACATTTTAGTTGAGAAGGACAAAGTGGTCAAAGGTCACAGAAAAGACGATGTCCCTCCATTTGTATACTAAGGAACAGAAAAACTTGCGCCTATAGCCAAGCAATTATGTTGCCAGTGGGCGTTTACTTGATTGTAAATGTATTTAACAGAGGTCTGCACACTGATTATCTTCTGAAAGAGCTTACGTAGGAGACCTTGATAGAAACCTCCTTGGGATTCAGCGCATGAAGTTTCCCATTGGGCTCAATGGAAACTCGCAAAGCAGTTAGTGGATGGTGGGGGGCGGGGCTCTAGGGGGTAGTGTGATTTTGAGAGACAAACTAGAGGCATGAAAGGGCTTGGCGTTTGGCAGTATAATGAGAAATAGAAAACATTCACAAATAATGTCCGATCAGCCAGTCCGGTTGTGAGTAGTGGAATTCAAAACTTCAAACTAACTTATAAATGGTAAGTTGTTTTTTTTTTTTTTTTTTTTTTTTTTTTTTTTTTTTTTTGGTCTCAGTATCAGAAACTACCTAGTATCAAATATGTCACCAAGAATCTGTATTTCCACATCTGGCTTCCACTCACTTCACTGAGAGCTTTATCTCCACTCAAGCCTTCTTTCAGATATGAGGAAAATATATCTTAGCAGCTCCTGAGTCACATAAATCTTTCACTCTGAGATCTAAGAAAGAATATGTTTGCTCAGATCGTGCATACCAGATTTTACAATGAGGTGATGCTTGACCTGCAACAAGGCCCTCAAAGGTTGCACTCTACAAGCAACCTCTGGCCATCAGCTTTTTTCTAAAACTGAATGGTGGGTCTGAAAACCTGTGATCAGTCGAGGCTGGTGTGCCCTGGAGGGAGGTACACAGAGCTGCCTGCTATGGTGGGACCAGAGGTTGATCAGGCCTTGAGAATTACAGGGGTGTGGCCACAAATCAGACCCTACCGAGGGTTTACTTCTCTGCGGATGATGTATTTTTTTATTTATCGGCCATTTCGATTGCTACACTGCCGAAGCCATGGCTTTTTGTTTTTAACGCCTTTGATAATAATTTTGACATTGTTGTTCTTTCAAGGAAAGGATAGATAAATGGCAGTTATTATGGAAGATAAAATCCCCAGGAAGGATATAAAAATTAGGGCCTCAAATAACCTATAGGGTCAGCATGACTTTGGTGACGGCAAGTCAGGCAGCAGAAAGAAGCCCACCACACAGGGACAAGGCCGTTTGCATCAAGAATGCTGTATTCCCCATCCATCATTTTGATTGACTGTGCCACCAAGGATTGTTGAAATCTTCCGATCAACAACCAGCTCTCTGTGAATTAATTTCTCAGGGTACTGAATCCTATTTCCTAACACCTCAGGGTAGACACTCTTGACTTTCAGTAGTGTCAAATGAGGCTTGGAAGCAAACCTTCAGTCTGTGGCTGCTAAGCCTGTGTCTGTCACGGTACTTGTTGCAAGGAAGAGAGGTTGGGGAGCTGGTTGAGATCTGCAGAGGTCCCAAGTCCTGAGCTAACATCCTAATTCTGCCACCAACAGGTGTGACCTGAGCAGGTCATCCCACTGTTTAGTGATGTAGGCTGCGGTTGACCTGTGAAATGAGAAGTTGGCACAAGTCCACCATAGCACTCCTTGCAAGTGAAGTGCAGACACTTCATGTGGAAATTTAAAAAAACAAAACCATTTACATTTATTCCTTTTCAGTGAAGTATACTGAGTTACATTTCTGAGACTTTGAGTTCTTATGAGGATGGCTTAGAACATACATGTAGCCCACTGTAGCTTAGGATTCAAAGTGAAGTTCCGTGTAATTCCAAACAGACAAGGAAAAGCAACAGATGGGGCTGGTCAGGGCTAAAACACTGCAGTTGAGCTGAGCACGGGTCACTGAGCATGCCATATGTACCTACTATGTGCTGCCTCTAGCTCTGGGTGGGTCACTGAGCATGCCATATGTACCTACTATGTGCTGCCTCTAGCTCTGGGTGGGTCACTGAGCATGCCATATGTACCTACTATGTGCTGCCTCTAGCTCTGGGTGGGTCACTGAGCATGCCATATGTACCTACTATGTGCTGCCTCTAGCTCTGGGAGGGTCACTGCTCTTGTTCTGGGCTGACCACTTGGAGATGTTTGAATTTTAATAGGAACCAAACATATAAAGTGAAGAAATTGTTTAGGGATCACTGTCTGGTGTGTTCCTTGTTAGACCCATGTAGACTTGCCTGTTTGGGGGATGTAGCGCTCCCTCAAGGGCCTCATTGGCACCTTATGTGAGCAGGTGAAATGCCTACAGTGGTCCTGGCAGCCATCTTAGTTAGTAGCCTTAGTCCTCGATGCGCTCAGCCAACTTGACTACAAAAGCACAACTTTGATAGGAGAAGCATGGCACCTAATATTATGCTGGGATAGTGATGGCATCACAGGGCGTAGACGCATTGGAACGGAGGCTGTTGTCACTGTTTTAAAGATGAGAGTGAGTGTAAATCACCAAGTTAAAAATATTTCTTTTGTTTCTGTGTTTTGTGTATGCCGGCATGAGTTTATGTGCACTGTGTGCATATCGATGCCCAAGGAAGATAGAGGGTATCAGATTCCCTGAAACTGGAATTGCACATGGCTGGGAGCTGCGTCATGGGGGTGCTTAGACTGAACCTGGGCCACTGTTAGAGCAGTGAGAGCTCTTAGGCATATGCTAAGTCATAGCTCCAGTCACACCTGTCTTAATTTTATAACTGTATTCTCTTGTCCCAACCAAGACATTATCAGAAGGGAAACCAACAACAGGCATTTGCTTTGCACTGTGCTTCTTTCTCCCCATTTATAGGAAGTAGAGTCACGACCACTTTCCCTGCCTCAGAACCTTCAGCTTAAGAGAACTACATGGACATGCTAAGTAGCTGGGGGAAAGACAGTATAAAAATGCTTTCAGACCAAGCCTTGGGGCTGGGGTGCAGCTCAGCGGCACAGCACTTGCTTAGCAGGCAGGGGAGGCTCTGGATCAGTCACCAGCACCCACGCTGACTGCAAGAACAAGCCAAGTACACACATATGACAAGTGTGGAGCAAGGCAGCGTTTTGTACCTCCTGCTTAGTGCTGCAAGTTGATCAGCCTATTTTGGAGGGGGGGGGTCAGGGAAACATGCCTCCCCCAGCCTAGGGCTGGAAACCCGTCCTTACCTCAAAGTGGCTGCTTCCAGAGCCACCCCAAGAATCGCCTCACTTCTGTCAGAGGCTATTTCTAACTAGGTGAGCACGGCTAGTCTTCATCTTTGAGAAAATAACCTATTTTTGTAGGATTCTAGCTACTTTTCAGTTGGATCTTGTTAGCTTCAAAGTGAGGAATGGTTAACACACTGAGGAGACCGAGGCTGAGGTGCTTCTGGCCTGGGCACTCCAAAAGGATTCAAGTATTTGCACAAAAGAGAGCCGCCTGCCAAACAGAAAATATGGTGGCTGAGTGTTGTGCCATGGATCAGCAAGGGGAGGCACGGACGAGCCAAGTGCACCTCTATTTTTCTGGTATAATGCTATGCCATTTTCCCTAGCAAGTTGGAATTTAGGCAAGTGGGTTAATTTCAGTACACAGAATTGGTATTTTTCACCTAGCCAACTTTGAGCTAATGGGATTTATTACTAGTAAACTAGGTAATTGAAATTATGAAGGTAATAACCTGTATAATTTTTATAAAATGGCATTGATTAAATATAGTCTTCAATAACCTCCAATCAGCGATGCACATTTCATAATGTGGAGGCCATCACCAGAACTTGAAGTCTCCAGGTGTTTTCAGGGGTTCAGACTCTTGTGGTGAGGGCTGCACGCAGGGCCTGGCTCTCTGCTGAGTCTACTTCTGTGACAGGATAAGATGACTTTCCGGCCCGAGAATCAAGCTGACGGTTTTCTTAACTTGTTTATGAGGCAGACAGCAATGAGACACAGCAAAGACCCAAAGAAAATCTGCACCAGCTTAATGAGGACCAGGGAGACAGCCAGGGACAGTGGAGAGAGAGTGCCTCCCTGATGCTATCGGTGTGCTCCACGCATGGTGCTATATACGGCCCTAGCAAAACCTTCAGGGGGCCACTTGATGGGAAATGTCACTTGCCTCTTTCCATTGATGAATTGATGTGTTGAAATAAACAGCGAAGCAGGAAGAGAGTTTTATTTCTTCCATATTTTGAGATGAATATTATAAACCCATTTCTATCAAACACTAGTTTTTCATCCTAAAGATATCTCTTTTTCCCCCAAGTCTTTCATTTCTCCTGTGTTCAAAAGAAAGCAAATTTAGGATTATTTATACCTGTTATTAGGTGTTGGTTTTTCTATGAAGTACTAAACTTGGATGATATCATATTGATTAAATTTGTCCCTGCTACTAATCTCTATCACTGAAGAGGTTGAAGGAACATTTATTACTTCATCTTTCAACTTGGCAAGAGAAAGAAGAAGAGTAATTGTCAGAAATTAAAGCGCTCATCGAGGAAGCCAAAACAATATCTCAAGTCCCAAAGATCCCAATTTCTTGCCAAAATAAGCCTTTAAGTTTTGTTTCTGTCTGTGTCAGACCTCCGATTTATTGAGCTGGTGCCCTTCATTTTCCCCAGTGCTCTCACTACACTGAAAAATGCTGGCCCAACAAGGTTTTTCTGCTTTCTAATTATGAGTTGGTATACTTGACTCTCCAGTTGTCAGTCAGCTTTTTCTGATATCTGATCATTTCTCTCTGCGACCAATCTTCCCCCGATACCTTTCTCTAATCACTTAGATGTCCACTCTCCTCAGCTCTGCCTCATTAGTCAAGGCTAGACCCACCATCTTCATGGAGATTGGCCCCGTACAGGTGTTAATACCCACCAAACCTGTGGACACACCTCTCTGTCCCCTTGGTTCTCTCTCTTCTATCACAGTCATCTGGAGGAAAAAAATGTTCTGCACTGGAAAACATTTGCTGTAGCCTTGCACCTTGCAAAAATGCAGTGGCCTAGGCACAAAAAGTATGCCTCACTGCACGGAACATTCTAGAAGGTCTCAGGACAAGGTGTGCTCAGAGAAGCACTGGCTTCTCTGTGCATGTTAGAGGCAGCAGCAGACTAGACAGGCAGGTGAGGCAAAGAGGTCCCCATGGACACCTGATACAGTCATGCGAAGTACATGGCATCAGAGCCTTATTGTCTGACTGTGCAGTCTAGAAACTTTGGTTTTCCATTCTACTCCACTGAGTAATTCGGTCCTTATGCATGCCACTTATAACCTGTGCTTACAGTCTGTGCCACCATGTTTCCATTTTTCTCTAGGTCTTTTTTTTTTTTCTGTACAGTGAAACACACAGCTCTTAAAGTCACACATAGGTGAGCACTGACAAGTTGTAATCAGCACCTTCACCAAAGGTCAGAGGCTTTCCCTTATCCTAGAAGGGTTGCTTATGGCCGCCTTCATTTGGTTCCAACAAGAAGAACCAGTTGTCTGAGCTTTGCTACATTTCATATAACTGCTGGCCTGTAGGTGACACGTGTAATGGCGGACCCTTCAGTCATATCGCCTGTTGATGTGCTCATCATACTGGATCTCAGGAGAGCACATGCTAAGGTTTCTCAGCCAACAATGACATGGCACACGGGAGAGAAATGTCCTGCCCTTGGGTGATGCGAGACCACAGCATCACAGCGTGTGTGTACTTGACTGTGTGATAACTGGAATTTTACTCGCAGGTTTGAGACACACACCGGGCTTGCTGATGGGCATGTGAGTGTGTGCAGACAACTCTTCTTTCTCATTGGTGTTTGCTGCACGTTGTCTCCTTACAAGGCGGCTAATGCAAAACCGGCCCTGGCTTAGCGCATGATTCAGTACATACAATCCGACAGTGCACAGAGCCAGTTTGTTCTTCTATCAACAGTGTTAATTTTGTTCACTGTGCCAAAGCCTGGTCTCCCAGGTCTGTCTGTCATAAGGTTATGATTCTGGCTTGTTAATCAATAGCTTGAAAGGAGATGCCTCGAAGCTGGGTTAAGCTGCCTTTTCTGCTCTGATGTTCCAGCCACTGTTTTGGGTGTGTTGATGCATCCGTCTGAATGAATGACACTAGGATGCTTGGTGCAGGAGACTTTTCTAATGTGAATCCACCCACTGGGATACTGTCCTAAACTTACCTCCTCACTGCGGTAGCTGGACCAAACATCTGTCTGAACCGGTGGAGGCCAGTAGCCGTGACTGTCTCTGTGCTCCTGCAAAGCTTCACCATTGTTCATCACTCTTAATTTTGGCACGGAATGCATTCTGGTCTCTCTTTGTAGCGTCTGGAGTCATCCCTGAAATTGATGTTTTCTCTATTAGTAAATAGGGGTGTTTGTAGATGCAGAGTTAGGAACTGAATGTGCTCATTGCCATGAAAGGCCACTCCACTTACTTTGTCAGAACAGAGAGTTCCAGAAAGCACACCAGAATATCAGCTACACACATAGGTATCAGCACGTACATGCACATCTTCCTGTCAAACTATAGGCTCATACTGGTTTTCCAATTTCAACCCCCAAAATTTATTCTTCTCCCATTCCTCAGTATAATAGATACTGAAAATCCTAGCCTTATCTACCTTTATTTAGCTAATATACTCTGTCTTTCTGTCTATTATTCATATGTTTATGTATATACACACATATGTAATATATGTATATAGACATAAAAACATACATATTTTAGTGCTTGAGACCAAACCCAGGGCCTTACATATACAACATCTACAATTGCACATCTACTTTCTTATGTAGTTTATTCTGAAACTGAGAGTCATGTTAAAATCTCTGATCCCTTCTAACTAGGAAGAGCACAAGCTCCTAACCAGTAGATATGTTATAAAAATAAACTATTTACAGTTTTCCTTGGTCAGCTCTGACCCCTTTGCTAGTGTGGTTGCGTCCCCCACTAGAAATACAGTTGTGTTTATTCCTGTTTGTGTTTTATGCTTACACTTGGCTTTATAGGTTTTTTTTTTTTAATAGCTTGTATCTTTAAAATTAGACTCCGGAAACAGTATAGCAGATAAATACTGCATTCCTATCTAGCTTTTGCTTGTAAGTGCCCCCTTCCCATGTTGGGGATCTAACCCAGGACTAAGCAAGCACTCAACCATTGTGTCACATCCCCTGCACACCCTGAATTTTCTTATGATTGACTGACTAGAATATTTTTTAAAAACCCATAAGCCTACAGATACACATACGATATTTTCATGTGATACCTTTTTGGAAACACACCTTGAATCTCCTTCATGAAAGTCCATGCATCTGCTCCCCACTAGTCTCTGCGCTGCACACAGAGTAAAGGACATGGTCCCCTTCCCCCCCCCCCAACTGCTGTGTGTGGGGATTTGGTTGTCTCAAATAATTGGCAATTAGAAATAATGTTGCAGTGAGTAAATTTGTGCATGTGTATGTTGAAGGGAATCTTCAGGGTAAATCACCAGACTCAGGAGTGCTAAGCCAGGAGAAAAATGCTAAGTGGAGTTGCTAAATATTGCATGAACAAATTTGCATTTCTACCAGAAGTGTCTGAGACCATGTCTCACCACGGCCTCAGCCAAAATGTGGTATCACACTTTAGAAGACGTTGACACTCTAGCAGGGTGAAAAGCTACACTGCGGCTATTGTTGCAAAATTTATGCTGATCATAATTTACATTGAATGTATTGCACCCATTTTAATTACATAATCTGATGACTTTAAAATGGCATTACTTTGACAAGATTTTTTATATCTGTTGGGTGGGCACGTGTTTACTCCTGCCGAAGTGTGTGGGGAGGTCAGGATTTTAGAAGTTAGCTCCTCCTATGACGCTGGGCTCCACTGTGGAACTCAGACCCATAAGGGTTGGCAAAATGTGCTTTTACCCAACGAGCCTTGCTGGCCTGGTCTGATGACTTTTGAAAGTGTATACATCAGGCTAGATACCTGAAATATTGAGCCACAATCTTATTTTACCCCAAATGTTTGTGGGTACATCTTTTTGCACCCCTCTTTTCTACCCTAAGGACTAGCACCCATGGGCCACTCTGAACCCACCTTCCCCGATGCGCAGAATCACACCAGTGCACTTTCACGATCAGCTTCCACTGGGCACAGGACTTTGAATCCACCCAAGCTGTCGAGTGTTGTTGATCAAGGATGAGAGCGGCAGCGTGTGGACATGGCATGGTTTGTCCATCTGGCCATCTGGGCATGGGTAGTTGTGTTGTCCGGTTTTGCCTCTGAGAACAAACGCCATATGAGAATTTGTTTAAAAGTTGCCGCAGAAGCCACACTTGGTGGGACACCTGGGTGACCTCAGCCCTGCGGCGGCTGAAGTGGCAGAGCCATAGATAAGAGGTCAGCGGTCTACATAAGGAGATACTGTTTCATCAAAAACCAAACCAAAACAAAACAAAAACCCGCATGAGCGTACGTACATCCTATAACGGAATGGCTGGACTGGAGAGATGCATTCCTTGTCAAGGACTGTCAAATTGCCTTCTAAAGCACACAAGCCGTGTGGAGATGCTCTTCCCCACTGGCTCTGCTCCCCCTCAAACACTGGCTAACACCCTTCAGAGTTTCTGTTCTGGAGTGTGCTGCACGCCCTGCCTCCTTTTGTCTTTAATTTTCACCTCCTCCCTGAGTGACTGCATTAGCATCTTTCTCAGACACAGGCCAGTTTTCACACATTCTTTTTAACCACTTCAAATATTATGGCAGTTTACACTGGGTTTTTAATCTTGTTTTTGTGCAGTAAGAGATTGATCTGTGAACCTTTTGGATGCATTATTGTGTCAGACAGACAAACTTTTAGATGTTTACGTGTGCCTTGTGGGCTTGGATGTTCATGGTCTTAACACTCTCGTTGAAGGACAAAAGTTTTATATGTGGATCTAAGAATAAGAAAATGAAAGAAAAAAAAAGCCTACTGTTTAGTGAAAAAGAAAAGTCTTGAATTTTCCAAGCATAAACCACAGGCAAAAACTGATTAATTTAATCACACCTAAATAAACTAAATTTCTGTTCACTAGTGGAGTTCTTTCGCTTCTTGTGAATGGGGTGTGTGATAAACCACTCTCAGCGGCAGTTTACCCCCCATGTCAAGTAGGGACAATAACAGATGCCTTTTAACATGGGCCGTCACCTCAGTGTGTATGAAACCCTTAGCCCACATCAAGAGCACAGAGCTGTCACTGAGAAGCTTTGCCAGGAACTTGAATTACTGAATTACTTGAATTTTTTATGTGGTTGCATCTCACATTTTTTTGCCAAGTGGTAGATCTTCAAGCACATCAGAATGTCTTCTCAGTGACTAGTGTGGAGTGTGGAGAATGATTCAGACACAGTATTTCCAAGAACTTCACTGACTAACATTTGCAATAATCTGCTTTTAGGCTTTCCGACACACCACATCCACTCAGTGCTTGTAGCATCTTAATTTGTTCTGCGTTGAAAAAAACCCCACTTCAGATTTCACAGTTGTGGCGTGACCAGTTGAAGGGAAGCTAGCACGTACTTAGAGTTGAGCAAACAGGGGTTTCAGACCACAAGGCTAGTGATGTCTGGTGCTGAGACTGCAGGTCTTGGTGATCAGAGCCTCGTTTCCTATTGTGATGTCATCTGAAGCAAGCAGCTCTCAGCTTTGCAAATGAACTCGGGACCTTTTCTCCAAGGAAGTGCCTCGGTGCACCGGCTGGGTCATAAATGGATGTATTGGGCTAGAAAGACAGTAAGAACTATGTGTGCATGGCTTATTTTTAAAAACAAACCATTACTATAAAAGTGATTTTGCAGGGCATCAAACTGCCTTCTCACCTAGAAAGGTGCTACGCCAGTCTCTAGACAGAATAATGCAGAAGCTCATGGCTGCTCAAGATACTGAGGTCAGGGGATGGCTGAGTGCCTGGCCTAAACAGCACATCTATGTCACCTCCTGTAAGGTTCAGGGAACACTGTGGAAGGAGGAGGTGGAAAGAACGTATATGAGCTGAAAGGCAGAGAAAGGGCTTCCAAGTGCCGTCTCTGAGCATTGCACAGCCATTGCAGACATGATCTCCTAACAGCTGTGGTGCCTCCAGCAGGTCTGCTCAAGACTGGACCCGTCTACATCTGGTCAGTCATGGGTTGGAGTGATGCTCATAGGACCCTACTCCTCCCTGATGAACTACCAGCTACTGATGGGTTTTGGGGAAAGGGGAGCCATAGTCTTTGATTGTATACATTCTGGCATGGCCACTAGGTTTCATCAGATGTTTTCCCACCCATGTGTAGGAGAATGTTAGTTTATAACATGGCTCTCTGACAAGAGATTGCATCCAAAGATCTTCTAGGTCTATGTGATCCGGCTGGCAAGAGATCACATCTAAAGATTTTCTAGGCCTGTGTGATCCAACTAGCGTACAAGCAGGCCTTTAATCCTAAGACAAAAGCAAGCAGATCTGAGTTCAAGGTCAGCCTGGTAAAGAGCAAGTCTCAGGTAAAGGAAAGCTTAGATCCAGTTGTGGTGGTATGTGCCTTTAAGCTCAAACGAAGGTAAAGTTAGTTTGTAGAGGGAAGCTCCCATGTTTGAGAGTGATGTCTAATTGAGTGGCAGAGAAAAGGTGATGAATCAGAGAAGATTTGACAGAATATGATATGCCCAGCTCTCCTGAGAAGGCAGAGGAAAGGGAAGCTACTTAAGAGGCAGTTTTACCAGGACAGTAAGAGAGAGAGAGAGAGAGAGAGAGAGAGAGAGAGAGAGAGAGAGAGAGAGAGAGAGAGAGAGAGAGAGAGAGAGAGAGAGAAACACTCAGGTGATACAAGAACGGGTCAGAAAACGAGAAGAGCAGATTGCTGAGTTAGTTTGAGGCCAAGCAGAGCAATTCTGGGCCGAGAGATAAATAAGTCAGCTGGGAGAAGAGTTTTAGCCAGAAAAGCTGAGTTGAACCAGCCAGCCCAGAGCTCAGAAAGAACAAGTAAGGGTGAGCTCAGTTAGCAGTAAGTCTCAGAAGCTAAACTATCCTAGGCCTAGGTTAGATTGTACTGAGGCTAGAAGCTTCCAGGACTAGGCCTAGATTAGCAGAAGGAGGCAGTTAAACTCCAAGACAACAATTGAATAAGGAGAATAAAAGCTCCTTTTACACCCATGGTTACAGACATGGCCCTGGTTAAATTCAGAGGGTCACAAAGTAAGACAAAAAGGTCAGGAATATGGCAGAGGGCTGTAGAAAGAAGGCTTTATGAGTATAGAAAAGAGATAATGGGGCTTGAAAGTAATCAAAATGCATTGTGTGTGTGTGTGTGTGTGTGTGTGTGTGTGTGTGTGTATGAAATTGTCATTAAACAAATTTAATTTATTTTTTGTCTTTGTCATTTTGTTTTTTGAGACAGGGTCTCTCTGTGTAGCCTTGGCTGTCCTGGACTCACTTTGTAGACCAGCCTGGCCTTGAACTCACAGAGATCCGCCTGCCTTTGCCTCCTGAGTGCAACAAATTTAATTTAAAGAGTAACTTCATGATTGGGGTTGCAGCTCAGAGGCATGCCTTTCGTTCTGTTTGCACCTTGCCCTGAATTTATAATCTAGCTCTACAGAAAGTAACTTCATGACTCAGAAAAAGGATATATTACTTCTGTGGGAAACACTGACAGTGGCAGGGACATTTCTCTAAGATGTACAGTAGCTATAACCTTATAAACTTATAAACTTTTGCTCACTCTGTTTCCAAGGCTGGATTGCGTGCAACCTCAGCTAACGGGTCTCGTAGCTATGGGCATTAGAACGCCTGTGGCTAATTAATGCTCCCTCTGACCTTGTGAATACAGCGCCATAACACGGAAGTGCTGAGGACAATTTCGTTGCCTTTAATCCTGAGGAAGTTACCCATGCACGTATTATAATAGACGAACTAAGTGGAACCAAAACTGCTATGCATAAAATAAAAATAAAAATGGAAGGTCTTGAACTGTAGAGAAAGTTCTCTATCTGACTATACATTGGGCGCTCCCTGTTTCCTTGGCTGTAGCTCACATTATCAGGGGATGTCCTGGTGTTCTGCTTTGCAGGTCAATCTCTCAGAAATTGGGTCAGGATAAGTCATTTTGGTGGAACTTGGTCAGCTCTGGATAAGGCAATTAAAAAACTGAGTCTCAATCTTATAATCTCAAAGGTTTTTCTTTGAAATGTATACCATTGCTATACAGGAAAATGAAGCCAGTGGCCTCTGCGCTGTAGAATATGCATTCACTATCTGGCCATTCAGGTCTCCAAGGGCCACTGCTGCTATGGGCCTGGGGACTAGCTGCTGCATAAGGCTGGCAGGGTGGTGCTCCGCAGCAGGAGCTGGGAGAGACTCCAGCGCGGTCATTGCCGGACCTGATGGTCACTGGTGGCCCCCTCGAAGGACTTTATTTACTGAAGAAGCCATTTACCACCCAGGCTTCTACAAGGAGGCACAGTACCCTTGACTCCTTAAGTAGCTTACTGTTTTCAAAATATTCACCTTGACTCAGAAAATGAATGAGGATGTCCTAAAATTTTTAAGGATAATGTGTTCGTTCAAGCCCTGGGGACATTCTAAAAGCTGAAATAATTTTCCTTATTCTAAACAAGGAATTTTCTATTCCTGTGTGTGTGTTGGCAGCTGGTTCTGCTTTGAAGGTAATAACTCTCTCCAAACTCAAGAGATTTTATAAAACAAACAAACAAAAAAACCAGAAGAAGTAAAAAAAGAAAATACTTGTAATGATCCGACAGGGAGAAACTTTGTAGGCCTGCCATTAGGCTGCCTGGAGTCTGCTTCCGTTCCCGCCTCTAGGTACTTGCCTTGAGTTCCTGTCCTGGTGTCTTAGTCACTGTTGTATTGCTGGGAAGAGACACCGTACCATGACCGAGACAACTCTCATGAGAGAAAACATTTAATGTGGGGCTTCTTACGGCTTCAGAGGTTTAGTCTATTATTATATGTCTGAGTGCTGGAGCAGTAGCTGAGAGCTACATCCTGATCTGGAGGGAGGGAGGGAGGGGGACGGAGAGGGGGGAGAAGGGAGAGGCAGGGAGATGGGGGGGGCGCCCATTGTGGACTTTTGAGAGCTCAAAGTCCGCCTCGGTCCAGTGACACACTTCTTCCAACAAGGCCACACGTCTTAATCCTTATAATCCTTTCACATAGTGCCACTCCCTGGTGAGTAAGCATTAAAATACATGAGCCTACGGGAGTCATTCTTAGTCAAACCGCTTAGAGTTACCCGAAGTCCACAGTTAAGTTTAGGCCCACCCTCGGCACTATCCATTCTATAAAGGTTTGACAATTGTATAGCTTAAAACCTTGCTGAGCTCCCATGCAGGACAGACACACGTTCTCTCAGCTCCTGGTCATCTCCAGCATCAGTGGTGGCATCAGTGGCCAGGACCTGAGACCTCTAAGAGGCACAGAGCAGCATGTTTCTGTTTTTATGTGCAGTTCTCTAGTTTTAGCACGGTGTTGAGTGTCTTTTTGTACTATTTTTCACGTGAGTTTCTCTTCTGGGTTAACGAGTCTGTCCAGATCTTGAACTGTTTGCTCTCTTGTTGCTGAACGTCAAAGGGTGTTTGCAGATGTTTTGAGTAACAACCTCTAATTAGGTAGATGCTTGGCAGGCACTTTATTTTATTCACTTGTTTTTGAGGAAGGGTCTCTTTACATAGTCCTGGCTGTCCTGAAGCACACTAGGCAGAGCAGACAGGCCTTGAACTCATAGAGATCCTCCTGTCTCTGCCTCCCAAGCGCTGGGATTAGAGGTGTGTGGCATCACCACCTTTAATCAATGAAGACAAGCACTCTTAATAAAATACTTGTTCTCCTGTGAGCATTGCTAGATCATATTTCCAAGGAGCTGGCAGATCTCATTAAATTTGTTAATATAAAACTGTGGATTTTTCATTTTCTTTTTATAGGGCTAGGAACCAAGCCAAGACCTTATGTGTGTCAGAGAGCACCCTGCCCCTGAGCCCTCGCAGGTGTCTGCTTTATTATAATACCATCCTTTTAATATCCCTGAGAAACTTTGTGATGCTCTTTAATTCCTGATATTATAACTTTTTTCTTCCCCTATTAGCTTTTTCTCAGTAGCCTGCATAGTTCCTTATTGATCTTATTATTGGTTTTTCCCCCAAAGAACTCAATTTGAGTTTTGTTGAAATTTTTTTTTCAATTTCATCGACGTCTGCTGTAGTCTCCATTAGTTCTCTCTGCTTACGTTGGACTTGATGTGCTCTCTTTCTATCTAGTGCCCTAAAGTATGAGCTTTTTAATATTAATTTTGTATCCTCCCCTTTTTACCAAAAGCAACTCAGTACTGTTTGGTTACTACCGTTGGCTCTGTCGTGTGGCTTTGGATACATTTTGTGATTTCGGGTTATCTAACTTCTGCCGAGGCTTCTCAGTTTACCCATGCCTTAGGCAGAAGCCGCTTGTTTCATCTTGGTGTATCTAAAAAAAAAAAAAAACCAAAAACTCTTTTCTCTCATTAATTTCCAACTTAATTATTTTTGTGGCATAAGGGCAGCCATCGAGTGGTATATGTTAACTTGCTGTGGGCTTGAGATGTGGGGTCCTATCTCTGTGGTAGAGAGCCTGCTGGGCACACACATGTGCAGGGACCTTGGTTCGGTCCCCAGGATAAAAAGATGCCACTCAAATGTTGCTAAATAAGCCCATAGAGGTTTGTCACACTGCCCAGCATGCTTCATGCACTCTGTGCTCTCTGAGAGCTTGGAAGAGCACACGCCATGCGCTCTGCTGTGCATCTGTGCTTTCCAAAGACATAGGCAGTGGACTGATAGTGTAGTTGAATCCAGGTACACTGAAGAGAGTGCACATCGCTATGTACTGTCACCCCCCCCCCCCGCGCCCCGACTCACGCCTGCTCTGGCCAGGCCCCTGTGCCCATCAGTCATGTCCTCCAGTTTGATGCCAACCTTGCCCTGTGACCTCTCTTCTGGTGCATGTCTCAGAAGAGCTGCCGTTTCTGCTTGTTCATCTCATTCCCTGTGCCTCTTACATGATGGTCAAACTTGTGCTTAGGCAAACTGGTGAGATAATATTTAATAAGCCTTCTCATTGCTCAGAGTGGGTCCAAATTAGAGTCAACTGGCTCCTCTTTCAGTTTTTCATAAAATAAATAAATTATAAGAAAAACAGGTGCTGGGTAGGATTTGTTATGAGGCAGAGAATAAAGCCACGAGCGTTACAGCAAACCACTAGATGTTTTACAGGTCAAACTGATATATTTATGTTAACTTATAAATATTTAATATGGTATTTCAGTAAAAAAAATCCTTGTGTTTAAAAAATTGATTTTTAAATTACTTATCTTAAAAAGGGAAAACTTGCAGTAAAAATTTAAAGTGTCTACAAGAGCTTACTTAATCCCTAAATATTTTACCTTCAGATCAAGGAGACTGGACTACAGGTTGTGTTTTTCAAGTAACTTTTCCCTAGCTTGAGAGTCACTGGCTTCAGTGAAATAATTTTAAATATTCTCTTGTTAAATGTCCTTCAGCACAGATTGCTGGAAGGTCTCACAAAAGCATTCAGACTGTGTATTTTGTTTTTGTTTTTGTTTTGTTTTACTTTGTATACAACAAAAGTGTTTTAATTTGTGAAAAGCTATTCAGTGACTCATTAGTTTTCTAAATAAATATCCAGGGAGGCTTATTCATACTATAATTACATACGTTGAATTACAGAATTCTGCTGATGGTGGATTTTCTCCTTTTGACTTTTGGATACATATCTTAGGGGGGTTGTATTTGATACAACTCCAGAGGCCACCACTCAGGGGTGCTAAGGTGAAAAGCACTTCCATGATCTATGCCAAAACATGTCTCTGCCTGGAAATTAGACCGTGAGCATGTGCTTTTGTGTGGGCAGGTGTACATGTGTATGCGCATGCACCTATACAAAGACCAGAGGTCAACCTCTGGTGTTTCCTGGGTGATGTCCAATTTCTTTTATAAAAACCAGCTCTCTCCCTGGCCTGCAGCTTGCCAAGCAGGCTAGGTTTGCTGTCCAGAGAGCTCTGGACTCCACCTTTCTCAACATCCCCAGCTCGGACACTGCAAACACATACTGTCACGCCTGGCCTTTATGTTGGTTCTGAGGCCCTGTGTTTGCATGACAAGCGCTCTACAGTTGGCGTCATTCCTAGCCCCGTGTACTTTCACCTCACAGACATTAGAGTCACCTGGGGACCTGCCCCCTAACTGTTTTCAGGGGCGTGCTACAGAGGACGATGGAGAACGACTGTGGTTGACTATGTGCTGTTTTCCTTGGTGTGCACTGGACTTCTCCAAATGATGGGCCACATTACTAAGCAAGCTTGGAGTTTGTCTTCAGCCTTTTATTTTATTTCTCTCTTCTTTTCCAGGCAGTCCTCAGGAAGATGAACATTGTTGATATAATTGTCTTTTAATCCACTCTAGACCATAACTACACACATCCTTATTTCTAGGAGTGAATGATTAAATAGCTATAGCACTGAAACTATTAGATTCAGAGAGCTTATTGATTTGGAGTCTTGGAACAAGAGTGGTCAATACACTGTTCGGTGTTTTAGCTCATTTGGATTCAAAAATTCCTAGAGATACTGGAGTCTGAGGTTCTTCCTTTGAATTAAAGATTATAATGGCCGAGCGATTTCACAGACGCCCATCTGCACATATGACTGAGCATAGATCCAGAGGCGTATTGACAACAGCTCCTTGATATGAGTATCTCTGGCTCCTTGTGGAATTCAGGTCTCTAGAAATTGTGCCTTACGGTAATTGACAACTTGAATAATCTTGGTCGTAATTTACTCAGCCAGAAAAAGTTGGTATATTCCCCCAGCTAGGCTTAAAATTGATCACCTGACCATCATTAGCAGAAAGAATTGATGATTTTTAAAATCAATCAACATTTATTGGATGTCTATGAGCTGCAGGGAAGCATGGTCAGAATCATCCAGCTTCCCTGGAAATCAGGTTATCTTTGCAAATGATTCTGAAAGATTTAAAGTAGAATTAAATTTGAATTGCTAATTCCTACCCAAAATGGAAATGACATTCAGCTTGGCTGTGCTGGACACCTGGCTCTGGGTTTTAGGAAAGGGACCAAGTCAAACCAACTGGATATGGGGCAGAACAGAATGCTACACTGGAGAAGGCCCAAATTGAAAGAGTGTTATCAGTCCTTAATTTATGGAGCTCTGGTGGTCTGAATTCCTCTAAGCCCTGGAAGAATTTTAACCAGTGTAACACTGCCCATATGCCAGCAGGCTGCGGGGCTCCAGCTGGCAGAGGGAAGTGCTTGGCTGATGATCACATGAGCTATAGGCCCATGATGACTGCAGAGGCCTCTACACAGCCCAGGCAGGAATATGCGGTCTATAGACTTTTTTCTTATCACCTATTATTGATACCCTGGGAGGAGTTTAGAGGGCCAAGGTGGGGCTCTGTTCTGTTAACGTTTCTTTTCGGTGGTTTCCAAAGCTCCTGCAGATGTAGAGGAGCTTTTGTTGGGAATTGCTCTCTCTCCAAGGGAAACACAATTTCACGTGAAAGGAACATGCCTTAGAAGATGCTAGCAAAACAAATTTGCCTTCCAAGTAAAAACTGAATCCAAGCAAGTCATAGTGACCTCAAGGCTCAGCATCATCCCTGTGTCTTCTCTTGGCTCTGCATCCAGTGATGGTTAGTAACATCTGGATGTTTCCTTTGGGTCGGAACTACATCTGTTGATGGCTCATGAGATGGTTTTGTTTTTTTATTGTAGCCCTGTCTCAGGGAATCTAGCAGATGTGGATAGGATGCTCAGGGAACAGAACGAGAGAAGCCAAAGGATGCCTTCTAGCTACGCTACCAGCGACACCTGTGTTCTTATTTCTTGATCCAGTCCCTAAGATTCACATCACTTGAGTTATCCAGAACATTCCGTGGTCACTATGGGAAGCGAGACCCATTATTTTTAAGATTCTCTGATGGAGTAATGGATTCTTACTGATAGCATGGCCATACAAAGTAGGGGAGCTTTGATGCACAAGGCTGTGCAGGATGATGGAAACTATCTGAGGTAGCCATTAAAATCTGGTACCAATTTCTCGTTCGTTCTAGACCCAAACAATGTAGCCACTGTTAGCCCAGCCTAGTATATTCTTTGGAAAATCCCATGTATTTGGATGAAAACTGACAGTACCTCAGTGCCAGCCTAGAGGGTACTTAAGGCAGGTACAACCTTGATGTGATAGATATTTGCCATTAGATATTTCTTCAAACCCAGAGACTGCTCCCTGCAAGAGTGAGCCTGGCTGGAGGCCAAATCCAGGTACTATGTTGCTGCTCAGTGTTTTCGGCAATGGCCTTAGAGAGGCCTAGTGGGCGTCAGTGGGGAAGTGTGCACCGTGTGTGTGTGTGTGTGTGTGTGTGTGTGTGTGTGTGTGTGTGTGGTGTGAGGGTGTAATGGAAGACTTACTCTCAGTTTGGCTGTATACCCACTTTTGACCTAAAATAATAAACTCTAAGCAAAAGGCAAAAAGTGACTTTCTGGGAAGCCCGGAAACAAAAGAACACTTGCACTGGACTTCTGATGGACAGGCTCCAGGTGGAGCAGAAGGTCCTTTGTCAAGAACTTTCCCCATAGAGTGAGACAAAGATGTCACACAGAAAGGGTGAGGACAGCTGAGTGCCCCCAGATGCCTCTCCAAGCCACTGCATGGGAAGTTAGCCCAAGTGAGTGTTCTTCCCCCTATATACCCAGGAACAGACACCAAACAGCAAAGCTCCCTGGGAGGGATGAAGGGCACTTACACACACACACATACACAAACTCTCTCTCTCTCTCTCTCTCTCTCTCTCTCTCTCTCTCTCTCTCTCTCTCTCTCTCTCTGTCTCTCTCTCTCTGTCTCTGTCTCTCCATTGATATGAAAAACTGTGTTTCTAGGCAATTTTGCTTTCTTTTTAAAACTAGTTATATACACACACATCTGTGTGGGTGGGTGTGCCCGTGCACATACAGTGGCCATAGAAAGTGGTTGTGCCTCACTATATCACAGCTTGCTTATTCCTTTGGGGAAGGGTCTCTCCTAAATTTGAAGCTCATAGTTTCTGCAAGGCTGGCTGGTCAGTTGGCTCCGGGACCCTGCTGCTTCTCTCCCCAGTGTGGGCAGTGTGAACATGTGGTACTAGAGATTCAAACTCAAGTCCTCATGTGGATGCACCGCATCCTTACCCTCCGAGCCATTTGCCAGCTGTAGGCAACTTTATTTCAAAGCATCCAGTTCCCCTGTGATGTGGCTTTCTGGTCTTTCTCGTTTTCTAGTTATTACAGGAAGACACATTACACAACCTGGGGACCAATTCCCTTGACCTGTGGACTCTGTTGCTGAGGTGAAACCTGCTTGTCTGTACCTGCTTTCCTGCTGCATCCTTTCTAGGGAGCAGAACCTCCTACACTTTCCAGTCCTATGTCCAGGCTCCTGTGACAATGACAACTGTTAGATGCGGATTCCTGAGACTCCTGTCCCCCTTCAACAGTGGACAGAGTTGGTGAACATGACAGAGACCACAATATGATGACCTCATATGACAAAGGCAAAGAGAATTTACTAGTAGTCAGGACCACTAGTCAAATATTTGGGCTTGATCTTACCAGATGGGTGTTTTCTAGAAGCTACAGGAGGTCCTCTTGGTCTTAGCTGCTGGTCTGGAAGCATACAGAATTCTACAGAGGCAAGGATATGCATGTCACTGGCAGAGCTATGAGCCCCAGGCACTGAGGACTTTGAGTTTCAGGTGAGACCCTGGTCCCACCTTAAGACTTGATTGGGTCCCTCAAGAAGACACTATTAAGTCATGCCCAGAGTTTGTTGTCATAGAAACCGTGAATGGATCTTGTATAAACATGCCTTCCAGCAGTGGACACTAGTACAGCTCACCCATGGGTCCCAGACTAAAAAAGTCACATCAAATTTTTTGACATGACACTGTTCTTGACTTCAGCGTGCACATAATTGAGTCTTCAGTGGCCATTCCATGCTTCTGTGAGGTAAACAGCTTCTGCGCACCGAGGAATTGGTGAGTCCACAGGCACCAGATGCCACAGCACTTCCTCTGTCGGAAAACAAAAATAAAAAGTGCTTTTGGCAGCTCTGCTATGCTATGGGATACTGTGGCAGCAATCCCAGCATGCCTCAGCCTGAGATGGTGCCTCTGGCAGCACCCGGACAGAGAAGGCACATTTATATCCAGATAATTGTGCTCCCTGTGAGGAACAAAATACAGGGTCCAAATATAATCAAGCCGCCACAGGTGGCTGCCTGTACTTCCTGGGACCCATGCCACATGGAGGCTTTGACAGACTCTGCAGTTGGCGGAGTAGACAGTTGGTAGAGTCTCTAACCAGATGACCCATGGTGAGGAGTCAGCTGTCAGGGCCTGCGAAGGCCTGTTCCCTGATGCCACTGTCATTTCTTATCCAGGCCTCTGCAAACACAGCATAGACATGGAGACAAGCGATAGCCACAGGCCCTCAGATTGTCCATTCAGTTCCTGAGAGCCTTCTTTGGGGGGGGGAGTGTCCTCCTTACTGGGTGGCCATAGAAGCTTTTCACTATGCCCACTTGGGGTCCATCTGTGTCCTTCATCTTCCCACCTTTCCTTTCCCATCTCTCTCCATCCAAGCAAGGTCTTCTGTGCTCTGTGTATCAGAGTAGACCTGTGTCTGCTGTGGGTGGAATGTCTCTGTGGCTCCCAAAATCACATATTGAACTCTGCCTTTATGGGTGAATGGGCCATAGTGGCACAATACTTAAGACTGATACCACAATCTTCACACACACACACACAACACACACACACACACCACACACACACACACCACACACACACACACACCACACACACACACACACACACACACACACACACACACACACATCCCAGAGAACTTTCTAGGCCTCTGCCCACCAGGTAAGAATAGCAGAAGATGGCCATTGGTGAATGAGGAACTGCCCCTCACTGGACATCGACTCCTCCAAGGCCTTAACTTTGGATTTCCCTCCCGCCACCCTCCACAGCCCATGGCGGTTTTGTTTCAGCCACTCAAGCTGACTGAGATGATAACTGTCCACCCTCTCAGTACTGGAAAAGCCAACAGTCCAATGCGATCAGCAGAGTATACTCTGGTGAGCTGTGGACTGTGGAGGGTCACTCACTGATGGACTGCCTCTGCGTGGCTTTCTTCTCTAAGCAGCATACCGAGCCCCTCAGTGTCAGTGAGAAGGAGGACTGTAGGGGAGGATGAGCTGTTTGGGCAGTTCACCTGTGTTTCCGAGATCTGCTACAGCCTCTTGGATACATGTTTCCAGAAGACGTTCAAGTCATTGCCACTTCCTGATTACAAGGTCCAGTC
Organism: Acomys minous; assembly: GCF_964271855.1. NCBI lineage: Eukaryota > Metazoa > Chordata > Mammalia > Rodentia > Muridae > Acomys > Acomys minous. The sequence goes on along the minus strand of NC_140485.1, from coordinate 141,846,600 downwards.
AGCACAGATAATATCACTAATATAGTGAGCTGTTGTGATGGATGAGCCTACTTTCTGAAGATGATGGATGGTGGTACTCAAGGTGTGACATCTTTGTTAGGTCCTATTACAGTTTGTACAGGAAGTTCCCTCCACAAATAGCCTCACGTGTTGAAGGTTTGTGTGGGACCTGTAATGGCGTAGGGCTATAGAGGAAGGGCTAAGGGAGCTCCAACCCTGGATAGCTCAAACGTGAGGATGGAGCTGGCTATCTCCCCCCTCCCAACCTACTGTCATAAAGCTGCTCTCCCACCGTCAGCGCACAGTAAGAATGTGTCACTCTGACAGTTAGCAGGCTTCAGGCCTTGTTTGGCCTTATAAGCCCCTCCTTCACAGCCCTCAGGATGCAGGTAAAGCATCTTCCAAGACGCCTGCCTTGGCCAAATGGTACATGGTCACACAAATCTTGCCCCAGAGACCCTGGACACCTCCCTAGGAGCATAAATACCCTCTCTCCCTCCACCCAATAAACCGAACCAGTTCTTAGAAGCTGTTCCCAGGTGTGTTCACTGTGCATGCACTCATGGCCCACTGAGCCTCACTACCTCAGCGGGAAGTGAACACCGGGCAACAGATTTAGACCAACATATTGTTGAGGGGCTCAGCTTTCGGGTCATAGTAAGAACTCAGATCTAAACAATTGATTAAATCCTCCATGGGTTCCCAGCTTGATAGCATTATGGGGTGGGAGAGTGGAAACTAGGAGGCGGGCCTTGTTGAAAGATGTAGGGCATAGGGCATGTATTTGAAACATGTCTTTTTCCCTGATTCTCTTTCTTTTTCTCTTTGTCCTCCACTACACTGTTTCTCGTTGGTACTTGACTCACTGGGCCTACACACAAGGAAAGCAGCCACTGTGAAGAGAAACTCAGCCAATAGACACACTTGTAATTTCCTTCGTTAGGTGAATTTTCTCAGACTTCCTGTCACAATGATAAGGAGCAGCCTCACACAGACAGTGAAGCACACCATGTCTTTGCCACATGGAAGCTGTTAGACATAGCTGGATGGATGTGAGGAAAATGTTTCACCAGGCCAATAGCACACACCCACAGTTAGGTTTAAGTGCCGAGGGAGAAGTTGCCACCCAGGGAAGTGGGCAGCCTACAATCATGACAGTTATAGTCACTGTCATCCATAGTGACTCTCCCAAAGTTTTTCTGCTCTCTGAAAAATATCTGACAGATAAAGCAGAGGTTGATATGAATAGTGACCACCCCCAAACCTTTTAGGTATTCCATGGTGACACTAAGATCTACAGTCCCCTAGGCATATGGCGTAGCTCTTGTCTTTATTCTAATATGTGCGGTTATTTCAGAGGCTTTCCCTGAGATCTTCTCACTATGATAATTCTCATTTCATAGGCCTGGGAGCCAGAGAGGAAATCTTCCAGCCATTGATGGTGTGTTGGTTTTAACTTTGCTTAGAAACCAAACATCAAACAAACATGAGAGCTGTGATCACTGGAGTCCATAGAGCCCCTGGACTCACTGTGAGTTGGAGTTGGACCAAAGCTCTTTCTTCGCCAACTTCCTCAGACCCTCATGCTGACCAATGAGAACACTGACCCCAGGCCTTTGGGTAGGATCCCAGTCTTATATGGAGCCTGTGTCTTGCCATCGCCACAATGCCTAGACAGTTTTCACTTCCTTTCACAAGATTGTGGCAACTTGATAAAAGGGAAAGTGTGGAGGAAACCAGGTGGGGCAAGCCTGTGGTACAGATGTATGTTCTGGTTCGGGAAGCTGGGGCCCTTACCATTGCAGTGTTGTTGCTCAACCATGCTCACAATGAGCCATGTACCTTCTCTTGTACACAAGCCAGACTTTGGCTTTCCAGCTTCTGGTTATGTAGATGAAGGACATATTTCACCAAGAGACTAACTGTCTAATTCCAGGGACAACATTGCACTGCCAGGGCTTCTGGGGCTCAGCTATCAGAGGGTTGTCTAGCCACAGTGCCCAGCAAACAATGGCGTAAGTCTTTCTGACCATCCTTGTAGAAGTAGAGAATCCTTTCCCTCAAAAGTAGCCAGGGTTCTCACAAAAGTGATTTCACAATCTGCCCACGTGGCCCTGAGCGCTCTTCCCCCATCCCCAGACTCTCTGTCTATCCACTCAATATTCTGAATTTTTATATAAGAATTTATGTGGTATCCGGTAAATTCAAATCACATTATAATCACTCGACAGTAACATTTAGGTCTGGGTATGATTTCAAGTTACACCGCCGTGTTGATAAGGCATGAGGCTTCACAGAGCAATTGCATTCTTCTCTGATTGTACCTTGATTGGGGAGGTTAGCACCCCGAGGTTGTAGTTTTTCTGTTTGACTTTAGGATACTTGGAAGTAGCTGGTGAAAATTGTGGTGAAACATGCTTATTCCCAAGGTTTCTCTTTTTTAAATTTAAAAATTTTTTTACTTTTACATATACATTTATATTATTACACCTATATACAATAAACCACATATAGCAAGAAGGACCACGAAACAATTAGGAATCCTATAAATGTTTCTCCTGTTCATACTTTGTAAGTGTATGGTTGAGCAGTGCTAGGTGCATCCACATTGTGACAGACCAAATCTCAAAAGCTTTTCATCAGTTCAAATTGTAACCCCATGGACCCACAGTTTTACGGGCACCATCACTGTCATGGTAAAAGGCGGTGACTATTTCTTGTCACTAGGCTTCTGTCTCCAATGATCGTTGGAAATGATTTTCTCAGTGTCTGCCCTTCACTCTGGTGACAAGGTCATTTGTCCTCCCAGCTGTCTCAGGTCACATGGCCAATACCAGGATTCACATCTGAGGAAACATTACTGTTATCTGAGGTACATGGCGTGAGAGCGAGTATCCCACCAAGAGTAGTCCGGAAGGCAGGACTAGTGGAGTACATGGGGAACCTCGCTCCCTCCTTCCAGGCTGGGGAGAGCCTCACCCACCTGCACAGCTGGTATTCCTGAGCCAAACCCAGGGTCCCACAGTTCTACAGCTCAGCAGCAGCGGACACTACTGTGCAGCATGGATATGGCTCTGTAGCCACTGTCACTGTGGGATCTATCACCATCAGGGAGGTGAAAGTTCCCAGCAGGTTGTCCCTCCCTCCTAACAAGGGCAGGCCAGATCAGCCTCCCTTGCTGTCTCTCACCTTCCCTTCCCTGCTTCTTCCCCTTCTTTCCTTCCTCGCTTTCTCCCTCCCTCTCCACCTCCCTTCACCCCCTCTTCTTCTCCAGTAGGAATCTATGTGAGCAGTAAGCAGCTGGTCTTTTCCCCCTTAGTTTCTTTAAGGAACGTGCAGTTTCCAACAGTGAGCAGAGTAGAACCCGTGAGAGACTCTGTGTCTGTGTGGGGAGGCTCTGTGTCTGTATGGAGGCTTTGTGTCTGTGTGTGGAGGCTCTGTGTCTGTATGGAGGCTTTGTGTCTGTGTGGGGAGGCTCTGTGTCAGTGGGGAGGCTCTGTGTCAGTGGGGAGGCTCTGTGTTTGTGGAGAGGCTCTGTGTCTGTATGGAGGCTCTGTGTCAGTGGGGAGGCTCTGTGTCAGTGGGGAGGCTCTGTGTCTGTGGGGAGGCTCTGTGTCTGTGTGGGGAGGCTCTGTGTCTGTGTGTGGAGGCTCTGTGTCTATGTGGGATGGTCTGTGTCAGTGGGGAGGCTCTGTGTCTGTGGGGAGACTCTGTGTCTGTATGGAGGCTCTGTGTTGGTGAGGAGGCTCTGTGTCTGTGTGGGGAGGCTCTGTGTTGGTGATGAGGTTCTGTGTCTGTATGGAGCCTCTGTGTTAGTGGGGAGGCTTGTGTCTGTGTGGGGAGCCTCTGTGTCAGTGGGGAGGCTCTGTGTCTGTGTGTGAAGGCTCTGTGTCAGTGGGGAGGCTCTGTGTCTGTGTGTGAAGGCTCTGTGTCAGTGGGGAGGCTCTGTGTCTGTGTGGGGAGGCTCTGTGTCTGTGGGGAGGCTGTGTCTGTGGGGAGGCTCTGTGTCTGAGTGGGGAGGCTCTGTGTTGGTGATGAGGTTCTGTGTCTGTATGGAGCCTCTGTGTTAGAGGGGAGGCTTGTGTCTGTGTGGGGAGCCTCTGTGTCAGTGGGGAGGCTCTGTGTCTGTGTGTGAAGGCTCTGTGTCAGTGGGGAGGCTCTGTGTCTGTGTGGGGAGGCTCTGTGTCTGTGTGTGAAGGCTCTGTGTCAGTGGGAAGGCTCTGTGTCTGTGTGGGGAGGCTCTGTGTCTGTGGGGAGGCTGTGTCTGTGGGGAGGCTGTGTCTGTGGGGAGGCTGTGTCTGTGGGGAGGCTCTGTGTCTGTGAGAGGCTCTGTATTGGTGGGGAGGCTCTGTGTCTGTGGGGAGGCATAGCTAAAGAGAGGAAGGCAGGCTGTGGCTATGGACAGAAGTGCTCATGTCTGAACCAGACTCTGACCTTCACAGGCGGCTCGGGTGGGTTCCTTGCTAAGAGTGGGTCAACAAGCAAGTGCAGAGCCATGCAAAGGAGAGTAGTCAAGAGTCATTGTTTGGTCGGACAAGAAATGTCACTATCTTTTAAAAGTGGCCTGAGCTCATCAAATCCTGTGGTTGTCTATCAAATTTATTTTATTTCACTATTTACTGGTGTGTGTGCGTGTGTGCGTGTGTGCGTGTGTGCGTGTGTGCGTGTGTGTGTGTGTGTGGGTGTGTGTGTGTGTGTGTGGGTGGGTGTGTGTGTGGGTGTGGGTGTCTGTCTTTGGCTGAAGAGCACAGAAGAGGGCTTTGACTCCCTTGGGGCTGAACCTGCTGGCAGTTATGAACCACCTGATGTGGGTGCTGTGAACTGAGCCCAAGCTTTCAGGCAGCACGTTGGTGCTCTTGTGCTGAACCCTCTGCCAAGCCTCTCCTGTCAAGATCTCACTGCTTGGCCCATCCTTCTAGTTCCCGTTTAAACCCATCCCATGGAGTTTTAGAAGGAGAGGGAGGATATGTCCCAACTACCATTTTCAACTGTATGCCTGGCTTCTATTTTTGCCCAGTATCTTTGGTCCTGGGGTCTGCGTGTTCAAACCTAACCTCCCCCTCTTCTGCAGCACATCTAGGGAAAACACCCTTGTGGACTCACAGTGTACAGAGCTGCTTTGTGTAGGGCTCCCCCGCTGCCCTGCTGGTTAGATTCCGGCATGGCCAGAGGTGGCACTGCCAGTACTTAGAGTTCCCTATGCTTGTGCAGAATGGAAGGGAAGGCCAAGGTCAGGGAAATCTAGATGCAATTGCTACATTGTGGAGGAAGCTTGCCCTTACAACCGAGTGCTTACATTTTTAGTTATAAATACATCATATATTTACATGGTGAGTATGAAGAAAGGGGAGGGAGGAAGGGAGGGAGAGACAAAGAGAGACAGAGAGAGACAGAGAGGTGTACAAGATAGTGCTTCAGTGAGATTGTGATTTAGCAAGTTTTCTTTGTGTTTTACAGCCGTGTGGTCACCTAAACAGACCACACAGAGGCAGAAGCTATCGTTGGGTACTTGGTTATATCTTTGTCGGTAGCTCATGTAACTTAACTTTAAGAGCACAGAGCATTAATAAAATTTCACCTTTCATCTTAAATGGGAAGTCGGAACTTTTTCCTGGTGAAGGGAAAACAACTTATCTTTGCTTTTCCTCACCCATTTTGTTGAGGTATAATCGACAACTCAGAATATCACTCAAGGGATATGCTGCGATGACTTGATATACATTGTAAAATTATGGCTGAAATCATGCTAATTGGCACACTCACCACCTCACACGATTAACTACCTCTGTGTCCATGCGTGTGGAGGACTCCGTGCATCTGGCGTCTTGGCCAGCTTCGGGCCCTCGGCAGCATTGCTTCCCTGCTACCCCGTGGGCTCCAGAGCTTGCTCACAAGGCTGATTCTCAATGCACTTGCAGCCGGGGAATTTCCCTCACCTTTCCTCCCGGGGCGGTGTCATTGGAATCCTCTAATCAGAAGCGCTTGACAGAGACCCCCTTCACTGCGCCTGGTAGTGAGCACAGCTGTGTGGCCGGGACACTGCAGGGAATAGAGTTCACTTGAGAATCTCCGCCTCCTTTGTGTTTCTCCTTATTTCTCTCCAAGCTGACTTCTCAAGCTTCTTACCTTAAATTTTATTTGACAATTCTGGTCACATATGATTCAGGCTCCTAACTTTGGATTACCCTAAACATTGCATGGCTTTAATACACTTGCTGGACCGGCCATTTCAGTCCCACCTGGGCGAAGATAATTGAGAAGTGCTCTGAATGCAAAGCGGTTCTTGGCTTCGCCCAGGCTGAGGTGAGGGGCACACTTACCCAGTCCTCTCACGGCTGGAGGCGCCATTTACACGTGCACAGAGGTTAATATTACAGGGCTCTTGGGCCAAGCAGCTGACAGCTTTTCCTGCACTTGAATTTTGATTCTCCTTCCCGACGACCTTACGTTTTCATTAGGGCTGCTGCACATTTCACAGACGTAAGTGAGGCGCCCCGGGCGGTAGCCGGGGGAAGTGGTTCTTCTCTGATTTCATCTTGTCTTCTTACTCATTTCAGAGAAAAATTTCCCACTCTATGCAGATTGTAATGCAAAACTCCGCAGCTGAGAACCCTCTTAAATAAGGTAGAGCTGTGCCTCCCACTGGTTCATTCCAAGATTTCAGAGAAGAGAAGGCCTCAGCCGAGCCACTTTTCTGGCTGAGTTATGCATAAAGGCAATAAAGCCATAATTACGTATTAAATGGGGGAACAATTCAGATAAAATGATATATGACCTTATATAAACCACCTTCTCATACTCGGTGTTACACCTCTTTCGACTCTGCAGCCATCTTCACTTAACCCTGATGTCTGAACATTGCACTACTGAACTTCTCCTGGCAAAACTCAGTAAATGCCAGAAGCCCACAGCACCTCAGGGGTCCCTCCCACCTTCTCCGAACGTTTGGTACTGATTACGTAAGCGGTCACGCCTCGGAGAGCCCATGCATCTGGCTGGGGAAATTAGGGCAACTTTCTCCTTGCAGCGTGTATCACACTGCGACATATACCAGCAGACCATGGCGTCGGGTGTATTCGGACAGATCATGTTGTCTGTTTCCCATCCGACCATCACTGGCTCATTCAAGTCAAGTTTTGTTGTGGATTTGGGCCCTTGTAATCAGGCAGAACACTTCCAGTGAGTGTGTAGCAAGGCCAGGAGCAGAGTGATAAAGCCAGTGTGTTCCCAGCACTGTGTCCTCCACAGCCTAAAAACCCATGCTCATTTGCAAGATCTGTTAGAAACTGTTTCCAAAAGAAGAAAAGGTACAGCTTTCATGTATTTCCCACGATGCAGTTAACAAACAACTCATTTAAGGAATTAGGTTTTATCTAACAATTTCAAAGTTCTGTATCCTGGCCAAACACCAGCATACGGCCTCAGCAAAAAGGGCAGACGTAAGAGACAGGAAAGGCTTACAGCTCGCCTGGCTGGTGATGCAAAAGGCTTCCTGATGTCCACAGACCATGTTTTGTGTGTAGAGGGTGATCATCAGTGTTCAGTAGCTTTCTAGGCGTCCATGTATAAAGTGAGCAGCCTGACATTTGTTGAGGAGGCCTTTGACAAGCTCTTTGATACAATAAAGCTGAAGTACGTTGCTGGACGCCACACTGCCCAAAGCCACACTGGGGAACTCACCAATTTGAATGCCAAACAGCTGCTCACATTGAACTCAAATAACAAGATCGTGTGTGTGTGTGTGTGTGTGTGTGTGTGTGTGTGTGTGTGTGTGTGTGTGTGTGTGTTGTGTTGATCTGCATGTAGCAGTCAGAAGACATCCTTGGTGTTTTGCCTGGTCTCTCCCTTGTGTGAGGCCAGGTCGTATTCACCACACTCGGCGGCCCGGGAGGGTTCTCCCATCTTAGCCTCTTGTCTCATCATGGCAGGGCTATGTGCATCCTGGGATCCACACTCACCTTCTCTGCTAGCACGTTACCCACTGAACCATCTCCCCACCCCCTCAAAGAGCAAGCTCTTAAAGACAAAGCACATCTGATGAACGGAACAGCTGTGACCAAAGCTCTCTAAAGGAGTTTGTGTGAGGCTGTCCAGGTTTAGAAAGCCATGGACAACCCAAATTTACATTTATTAAGAGAGATGGTGGAAGCATGGCTTCTTGGCTTCTGCTGGCTGCATTCATATATATGATTTATTATCCTCCTGCAAAAGTAGAGTTTAATACAAAGAATGTGTCTTGGGACCATGGCATTGAGAAGGTACACAAAATGAGCTTTTGATTCCCTTAATCTATCAAAAATATAAATAGAAAATGTAATTTCTTCTGGGCATGAGTCATATTTGTCTCTTGGCATATCTGGTACTTTTTTTTGCTGTGTATTGTAAATTTGAAATTGTTGAATGTCTGAACAGGTTACCAGCGAATAAAGTGTTCTGGGCTTAATTTTTTTTCTTAAGGAAGAAAATTATTTATGGTTTCGTTTGATCCTTGGGAAATGATTTCAGTGTGTGATGGAGCAATCTCAGCAAAGCCTGGAATGCACATACCATGTGGATATGTACTGAACCTTAGCTTGTGTGGATCTGTGCTACACTGGGTGATCCTTGCAGTCGGTCGGTCTCTCACCTCTGGTGTATGTGAATTTGAGACGCATCCAATGTGCAGTTTAGCCCGGGACTCTCCTTGTCTCTTACAACCACAAAGAGAAGTCATTTTGGGTGACCTCCCCTGCCTCCCCCGCAGCATTCTGGATTTTCCAAAAACTTCCAGTTGCTCAGAATCCTCTGATGTCTTCATTCAGTTATACCATTTCCTCCTGTGTGTTTCTAGGTGAGACTATTATACATAGAAACATTTTATTTGTGTGTTTTCCTTCTAAAAAGGCCTCATGGCCAGAGGTAAGTAACATCTGTATCCGTGTGTCCATCCACGGGCGGTGTTCACATGGGAAACAGGAGGGTGGATCTGCCCCGTGTGCAGGAATGGTCTCCTCACAGCTCCATTATTGGCTGAGGTGGGGCTCATGAAGACTCATGCTCCTTCGGGACCTCCTGGGAGTTAGTGGCTGTTTGAGGCAGGACTGCAGCCACTGTTAGGTTGCGGTATCTACCATGTCCTGTTGCAGTGATTAAAATGCCATGGCTAAAAGAAACCTCAACGAGAGAGTTTCTCTTGAGTTAGAACTTCCTGATCATGGAAAGGAGGCATGGCAGCAAGCAGCAGGCACGGCAGGAGGAGCAGCAAGGTGAGAGAAAACATACATGTTGAACAGCAAGCAGAGAGAAAGAACTAGAAGAAGGCCATGCCCATATCATCTCAGACACTCAGTGACACACTTCCTGCAGCAGGACTGGACTACAAAACCTCCCCAGACAGCATCACAGTTGGGGGTCAAGTGTTCAAATCCCCACACCTATGGGGGACGTGTATCACTCCAGCCACCACAGTTACCCAGGCTCTAGTACACAGCCCACCCACATGCTCAGGCAGACAACCCTAATTAAAGTTTGTATGTAAAAATAAGCATGGAAAAAAAAAAGCCGAACCTTTGTCAAGCATCCCTACTGCACGCCCTTGGTCATAGCTGAGTAATGTATCAAAGAGGCACTGTACAGCAAGCACAGTGCATGCCTAAGCCCTGACTATGGCATCAGGTCAGACCTCTCTGAGGAATCAGTAGGCAGGCCTTAGCATTAGACTCATTCCTCAGATAGGCTTCTGGGAAATCTTTGTCCACCCATCCATTTTTTTTTATATCTACAAAGAGGCATTTATTAAATGCCCTCTGGACATCAATTCAGCAATGAACATAAATTTAAAACACAATAAACCCTCTTCATTTTTCTGATAAAGGAAACTGCTACAGGGATACAATTTAGCAGCGGAAACCATACATGTTAGACAGACTCATTAGAATTTGTATGTTGGGAAATATGAATGTGTTCCACTGAATACTTAATCAAAATTAATTAAAAAGCGATCCCTCATAGCTTCTCGCTGGCTCTCCAGTTTGTAGACACGGTATTGGAGTCTTGAGTTGAGTGTGACATTGACATCTCTAAACGGCACATATCTCAATCCTGATAACCTGCACTCTCCATAGGAAATATGAGGGTCAAATGTATAGTTACATACAGCCTCACAGTCAGTGGCATCATCTGTAGAACCATGAAAGAATAACAAACACGGCCCCACATCTCCTGTGCTACATGGCTTTACATTTTATTACTTCGGTACTCACAACATAAAAATGAATATCTGTACTTGAGATTGTTCTGACTGCAAGAATCCAGGTGCTGAAGAGGGTTAGAGACCATAGCATGAGTGCCTGGCCCCAAAACCTCAAACCATAGACTGACTACAAGGCGGGCTAGGCCTGAGGTCCAGCGGGCAGCAAAGATCAAGAAGGGAGAAGTAGGGGGAGAGTGTGTGGATGCTGGTGCGTGTGGATGCTGGTGCGTGTGGATGCTGGTGCGTGTGGATGCTGGTGCGTGTGTGTGGATGCTGGTGCGTGTGGATGCTGGTGCGTGTGTGTGGATGCTGGTGCGTGTGGATGCTGGTGCATGTGGATGCTGGTGCGTGTGGATGCTGGTGCGTGTGGATGCTGGTGCGTGTGGATGCTGGTGCGTGTGTGTGGATGCTGGTGCATGTGGATGCTGGTGCATGTGGATGCTGGTGCGTGTGGATGCTGGTGCGTGTGGATGCTGGTGCGTGTGGATGCTGGTGCGTGTGTGTGGATGCTGGTGCGTGTGGATGCTGGTGCGTGTGGATGCTGGTGCGTGTGGATGCTGGTGCGTGTGGATGCTGGTGCGTGTGGATGCTGGTGCGTGTGGATGCTGGTGCGTGTGGATGCTGGTGCGTGTGGATGCTGGTGCGTGTGGATGCTGGTGTGTGTTTGTGGATGCTGGTGCGTGTGGATGCTGGTGCACTTTTTCAGTGTGTGCTTTTCCTAACATAAGGGCAGACCACAGGCAGAGACGCCAGAAGTGTGGATGCTGTTACCGGTGAGGCAGTGGTTGAAATGACTGCTGCTCTTGTACGTTTTCCATGTCTTCAGCTCCTCGGCGTTTTCTAGCTTCAGATCAAAGGACTATAATTTTGGGGAGGAGAAGTCCTTATCTCAAAATGTTGGAACAGAATTATTTCAAGTTCTGGAGTTTAGGGAATTTTTGGATGTTTATATAATGAGATTTATTTATATATTGGCATACCGCATGAATGAGATGACTCTGATCATGAGATTTATGTTTCATGTTTTAGCATATTTTATCCACATACTCTGAAGGTAACTTTACAGATTTTTTTTGAGAAATTTTTGCATTAAATAGTTTTGTCATGTGAAATTTTCTCTCCATGTCACCTTAATACTCAGAGATCTCTGACTTTGAGGTGTTTGGTATTTCATACTTTTGGATTAGAGATGTTCAACCTATAGTTTACTTTCTGTATCTATGTGAGTGTGTTCTCTAAAAGATTCTATTCAGAGCCCATCCATCCCTCCCTGCACCCATCCATTGATCTGTTCATCAATCTGTCCATATGCCCATCCATCCATCCGCCCGCCCATCTGCCCATCCATCCATCCGCCCGCCTATCTGCCCATCCATCCACTTACCTATCGATCTCCTATTGAAACAGGATCTCACCCCGTAGTCCAAGGTAGTTGGAAACTCATTAAGTGGCTGAGAAACCTGATGTGATCCTTTGGCCTCAGCCTCCCAAGTGCTAGGATCAGAAACTTTCTTTTTAGTTGAGATTTTTAATTGAGATTTTAAGACTTCATGTTTTTGTGTACTTTGAAGGAAGACTCAGGATTGATGTTAGGTTTATTGTAAATGAAGCATTCTTGTCGGGTACAGTCATACCTCGGTTTCTATGGGGAACTAGTTACAGGGCATCTCTGCCTCAGGATTCCAAAGTGTATGCTCAGGCTTCGGACATGAAGCGATTGAACATTTGTGTACAAACCAAGCGCATCCTCATTGACTTTAAAGCATCTCTCAGTTGCTTGGAGTACATCATATATGTGAATGCTGTGTACATGGCTGTTGCCTGTGTAGTTTAGGGGATAGAATACAAAATAAGGGTCTGTATGTTGGCAGTCTGCAAGGCTCATGTCTGCCATTTTCAAGAGAGTAAAAACAATGAGTGGATTCCATTTCAGAAGGATGATGTACATTTTTGGTTTTCAGTTGGAGGGAGCTAGTTCCACGCAGTGGGTAGGTAGCTGGGCAGCTGATGAGAAGCAAACCCTATACTCTTGCTGTGAGTTCTCTGTCAGAATGCTAGCAGAGATGTGGGAAACCCTGTTCTTGGGGAAATGTGTCCTTCGCTGACATCCCAGGAGTCCCATGTGCTTGTCCTAGAGTGTCCACAGGCAGGCATAGAGATGGTGAGCGTCAAGGATGGGCCACTCAGCTCTCCTGACGCTCATGGCAAGTGTGTGCCTTGGGAGTCACATGGCACAGTCACAAGGCATGCTCACAGGGAGGTTACCCTCAATGGCAGCTCAGACTGAGATGCTGTGATATGATGGCACATTGTCATCTTTAACCTGCAGTGTTTGTTGTGTGGCTCATTTCAGACACCAGTGGGTGGTGACATTTCCTAGCCGAGGAGTCCAGAGACAGAATCCTGCAAGTGAGAGCAGGGCTCCGTGGGAAACTGACACTCCTGGAGACTTTCCATTTTGCTGGAATGAAAACAAACAATCAGAACATTGAGACAGTATACCCCTGTCTCCTGTTTCACACTCTAGAGGGAGCTGACCTTTTACCAATTGAGGGAAGAACCAGGATTGAGTTCACACTGCCCAGAGGCAGGAATGTGTGTGAGCATGTGTAGATGTAAGCTCAGTACATCTGTGTTCCTCTGAGCATGTGTACCTATGTGTGTACATGTGTGCCTCCATCACTGTGGTTTTGTATATGGGTGCACATCTATTAACAAGTAGGCAAATGTGTGAATGTGTGCTCCTGTGTGCATACATCTATTTATGTAAATATATGCCTGTCTGTGTGTATGTATAATATACATGTACGAATGTGGTTTTTGTATATACAAGTGTATAAATGTATGTGTCTTATGCGTGCTTATACACCTGTGTGAACAAGGTATGAAGGTGTGTGATATGAAAGGAGTCATGTGGAAATGTGCACAGGTGTGTGTGTCTGTGTGTGAGTGTGTGCATGAGGTATGGAGGCTTGCGTGTGGGAACATGAACACTTGTGGGAATGTGTGTACATTTGCTTGTGTGAGGGCATAGACATATGTGAAGTGAGCATGTGTCTGTCTAGCGCTATGGAAATTCACTTGAGGTTGTCTTTGCTGTGCTAAAGTTACACTCTGGAGTCAAGTGTGCTCTTGGCATCCACGAAGGCTGCTCACCTCAGAAAGCCAAGCCTTGTGGGGTGTCACTTCCATCCCTTGATCTTTTGATTTTGATCTGGGAAGGGGAAGGAAGGGATGAGGTCACTGTGACATAGACCTCTTTGGCAATTAAGTGTTCTGGAACAGTGACATGTGTCATTTACTACTCGTTGGCTGATAGCTGTGCACTGCAATGGCTCTCGCCAATAACCGTCTCATGCTTCAGCGCTGTAAGCTGCCTAAGAGCAAGGGTCTCTTCATTCTACTTGGTGTTTCATCTGTTTCCCTCGGCACCTAGCACAAAATCCACTTCGAAATAGATGCTTCTGGTGACCTTAGCCTGTGTTTATTCTCTCCCCCCACCCCCCGTATCTGCCAATCAGTCTGCTGGGAACCGAGGCCCCGACCATGAAAAGAGGAGAGTCCTTTGGGATGAGCTGTGGGAAAACCTTCAGCTGACAACTGCTGCTTCTGAACTGCATGAGGGGCCATAGGGGTCTCAAGGGCAGCGTCCTAGGGTTAACATAGAGCTATGATGGGGGACCTTTGAGGAAGGAACAAGAGAAATTAAAATTTAAGATTAGACAGACCAAGAGGTAGTGGCAAAAAAGGGTTTTGTTTTTAAATTTTTCTGTGTGGAACCAACAAATCTCTCTGTCTGTTTATCTATCATCTATTACCTCACTGTCATCTATTTATCTAATCTATGATGTGTCACCTGGTTGCTCTATCATCTATCTATCTATCTATATCTATTTATTATCTATGTATATATCTATCTGCCATCTATCATCTATTTATATATCCTTGATTTCTCTTGCCTATCATCTTTCCTTGATCTATCTATCTATCTATCTATCTATCTATCTATCTATCATGTATCAATTTGTCTATCCTCTATCATCTATTTATCCTTTATCTGTCTGTCTATCATCTATCTATCTTACATCTACCTATCAATCATCTGTCTCTCATTTGTTACCCCCAAATCTAGCCAGTACTCAGTTTGTATCACTACTCTTCTCAAAGGCCAGCATCCCAGCGGAATCTGTCTATCATCTTTAACTTACTCTGCAGATAGGAAGGAACCGCTTCTGATATTCACTCCGAAGAAGGAGAGCATCACCAGGTCTGTGCTTTGGTGACTATATCCCAGTGTGGACTCAAAAGCAAGGCGAGGTAAATGGGCTGCTAGAAGGCGGCTCTCACTCGCCCTGCAGGGGCGTGGATCTGAACAGTACAACACAGGTCTGAGAAGGAGAGGATGGGCAGGAGGTTGCTGAGGGAGAGAGGAGGGAAAGCAGTTCAAATTCAGCAAAGCCAGGGGGAAGCAATGGGAGCCCAGTGAGCTCATGAGGAGACAGAGAGAGGCCTGAGGAGGTGAACCTGGCGTGCCCAGTGCTGCAGACAGAGCAGGATGTGTGGAGGCTGGAGGAGCTCCTCAAGGGAATGGGGGGGATGGGATGTGTGCAGCAGCTGGGAAGCAAATGGACAAGGAAGAAATGGAAGCAAGATGGCCTCAGCAGGCTGATAGGCACAAGAAGGGAGGGTAACAGAGGCAGCAAGGCCACACATCACTCACCCCAAACAGGATTCTCCAGTCACTTGAGTTCTCATGTAAGGAAGTTGGAACACCTGAGACAGTGTCTTGTTTGCATCCATGCTGCAAATCTACTTATAATTAGACCTTATTCTAATATACAGAACATGACAATATTTTAAGAGCTGTATCATGAACTGAAAAGAGCCTGCTCATCTTTTAAGACAATGATTTCTCATTGAGTGTGTGTAGAATGTATTTTCCAGCCATGGAGTGCACAATGTGTCCTTATTTTCTAAATGTATAAATCCTGAAAGGGTGTATATTACCAAGTATAACAGTATCGTATTAAATATCATAGAAAAATTTCAAATAGATAAAAGTTTTATTCATAAATTAGAAAACAAATCAAGGTAAGTTCATGAATTGTTTTTATTCCATAAAATACAATTTTAACTTATTCAGATTGTAATTTATGAAATATTCCTATGTAAGCATACATTTTAAAGCAAAAGATTAAAACTGTGTTGATTATTCCTTAGAAATTACACATTCACTATAAAACAAGTCTTTTTAGGACACATAGTGAGAACATTGCATGATTTTCCCGGGGGGAGGGGCATCTAGTCTCTCTAGGTAGAGAGGACAATGACAGAGCAAAGGAAAGATGGACCAAGTCCCCTGTGGTATAACAGTGAGTTTCCCAGAGTCACCTACAGGGGCTAGTGTGACTCACAGGAAGCTCTACCACCAAGATGTCCCTTTCAAACAAATGTTTATATATCAACATTTGGAGCCTTAAGGAGAAAGATCCTTAGGAAGACTTACTCAGAATACCTAAAGTCTTTGGGAGTCTGAGACCTTCTTCCTCCATCCACAGGGAGTGTTAACTGGCTTGATCTTGTGAGGGTTTATGTAGGTCAATATGGCTCTTCAAGACAATGGTGATTATATCCAACTTGGAGGACACAGCTGTAGCACAGCAATAAGATGAAATGGTGCTGCACTGTGACAAGTTGAGATATTTTATGCTGTTTCAAGCTTGGCAGTCATTGCTTAAAAAGTAAGTGAAGTCTAGACACAGAGTTTCACCATGATGAAGGTTCCTTTCTCCTGAAAAAAGCTGTTGTTAAGTTGGTGCGTTGAGTGATTTATGGTGTGGCAGAACCAGGTACATCAGTGGTCACCCAGGAATGAGGTACTGCATGTAAGATCTCATGGAGCAGGAAAGATTAGACAGCCTTGGCCATGAAAGTTTTCATTAGGATTGATTGCATTGTTGCAAGCAGCAGGGTCTCACTTTCTATGGCCAATTCATTACATACTGTGCCTCCTTTTGGTCTGTAATGTTCTGTGTATTTTTCTATCTCCATATACTATGAGCCTTGAAGACAAATCACTGGGTCTCTTTGTCTCAATCTTCATCACACATGCAGGTCGCATTCTAAAAATTCAGGTAAGGACTCCCAATTGGCAAGGCATGGTCAGTCCTGAATCAGATTAATTCTGAGTTGGCCTGACTACTCCAGAACAAATCACCACAGATATCAGACCTCCAAGGAAATTACTGTGAAGTATACACACACACACACACACACACACTCATGTGCGTGGAGGTCAGGAGAGAGAGAGAGAGAGAGAGAGAGAGAGAGAGAGAGAGAGAGAGAGAGAGAGAGAGAGAGAGAACACAAAAGCTTGTTGTTTTATTATTATCGTCAACTACCCAAACATTTAGATCTTGGGGATGTAGTAGAACCCCAAAGCCCCTTCTCTCAGGATGTATCTTACTTGGTAGCCAGATTCTATATGAACATAATTTTCATCTTAGCTTTATATCTCAACAAGTTATTTCTTATAACTTGGGAAGGCAGTAGAACATGGGCTTAGTCAATAGTACTGACTGTGATGGGGAGGCTAGAAGTTGCCTTACACCAGGCATTGCAGCTGTCTTGGTGCTAACATGTTAAGAACATATCTTTGAGGAGATCTGTACCCGTGGGAACCCAACTTTCCACAAGACTGTGCAGCTGGCTTCTTCCAAAGTGCACAGCACATAAGAAAACAGGTCACGTCACCCTGGAGAAACTTAAATAGGCAGTGCCTCAGCCTTGAGGCCAAGGACAACACCAACATTAGCAATTCTACTAGGGTACCTCTTGTGGTGTGTAATAAGAAGGCTGTTTCACACCTGCGGCTCTTCTCCAGACTCCACGCCTTACTCTAATGACGAGAAAACCCAGACAAGCCCAAGGCAAGAAGCAATCTACCAAATGTTGGCGAAGCACTCCTAAAGAAAATGATGAAAAAGAATGATCACAGCTAAAGAGGATCCTGGGAAGACTTGATGACCAAATGGAATGCATCTTGATGGAACATCATCAGGACAGGGGAGAACACTTGGTAAAGCTAAGAAGTCCTGACAATTACAGGTTTTAGGCAACAACCCTGGGTCTGTTCAGACTCACTAACTGATTGTCTTAGTTATTTTTCTATTGTTGTGATGAGTTACCATGGCAACCTGTAGAAGGAAGAGTTATTTGGGGCTTAGGGTTTCCAAGAGTTAGAGTCCATGGCCGCCATGGTGGGACGCATGACAGCAGGCAGGTAGGCATGGTGTGGAAGCAATATTTAGAGCTCACATTTCAATCCATGAGCACAAGACACACAGGGAAAACTAATGGGGAATTGTGTGTATTTTCGAAACCTCAGTACCCACCCTCATTTTCACCTTCCAACAAGGCCATACCTCCCAATGCTTCCCAAGCAGTGTCACCAAGTGGGGGACCAAACATTCAAATATATGAGCCCATAAAAGGGGGGGAACCTCTCATTCAAACCACCACACTGAAACAAGTGTCATAGTAACCAAGATACAGCTATCAAGGAAAACAGTGCAGATTTATGGGAAATACTTACATCTTCATTTATGTATCTGAAAATTTTCTAAAATAAAAATGTTCTTTTTTTCAGTGAATATTATTCTGTCTGCATGTTCTATGACATTTATTTAGCTTTGCTCCTTCTGTTCTTCAGTCCTGAAAGCTGCCTTGCTCCTCCCCATCTTACCCCGTGTTTCGTTGATGATGCCCCTGGTACCTGGTAGCCACAGGCAGAAATTCTCTAAGTTTTAGGAATTTTGAGTGCTCAGGACAACCCTTAGCATGGAGACTGGGGGAGTGTCTGTCCTTCCATTAGCTAAGGTTACCCATGTTAGAACCATTTGCAGAGCAGGAGGACCCTCAAGGATTGGTGAACACAGCTCCTGTGATGTGGAGAGAGAGAGAGAGAGAGAGAGAGAGAGAGAGAGAGAGAGAGAGAGAGAGAGAGAGAGAGAGATTCAGCAACAGAAATGCTTGTTGGTGACTCCCTCTTGAGAAGGCCACGTTCTCATCTCCTGGGTTGTAACAGTCTGCTTCTCAGTCTACTTCTTGGGGTTAAACCAGGCCTTTGTTTCCTATAAAAAGAAGCCCTACTTGATGAAATTCCAATTTATTAGACTTTGCAGTCTAGCCTAACTTATGCAGTTCTAACCCTGCCTGACCATGAGTGGTAAGAACGAGTTTACTCTTAGGATAGTTACTTGAGGTACTGGCTTCTTTCCTCATTGATACTAATTAACCTCTTTTGCTATTTTCTCAAATGAGAGCCAAGTTTCTTCAAGAGATAGAGAAATCCAAAGGAACATGTCCTTGAACTGGTAAGTTCTTTTTATAGGCTCTTATTTTCACTTAAGGAGCTTTGTAGATGGAGAAGGGGTGTCATTGTCTGTAATGACTTTGCTCATTTTTCTATTTTTTAATATAGAACAATTCTCACAAAGCTTAAAATAATTCAGTTCTTGTTCATTTGCTGACATTTGTTGATAATTGACATGAAGAAGTTATTTAGAGCGGAAAGCTGTGAGCCAGCTCTTTCCCAGTACTGAGCATCTTCTGCCCCCTCTATGGAGGCAAGTTCGCTGCCCTTGGCCTACAGGAACTATTCAGTGCACAGGGCTTCTGTTTAGCACATGGTGGGTGTATACCTCGAATCAATGACTCGGTCATCAGAATAAGGTCAGAGGTTCTCTAGGTCTGTGTGGGGGACAGTCAGTGCTAAATGAACAACGCATAAGAGGGTTGTACCAGTGGCTATCACATGCTGCCTAAATTGGGAGGTCTTCCTGCATGTAACGGGAATGAAAGCGAGCAACCAGATTTCTATGACCACCCTTGCCTTGATGTGAGACACGAGATAGTGATTTGCTTAGACCAGATGGCATCTACAAAGAAACTGCTTTGGTGACACGCGAATGGGCTTACATTCCATACTGAATAGTTTGAATCTTCAGTAATCCCCAGAGACCCAGATATTAAATGTTGACACCAGCCCTTGGCATGATTTGTAGGTGGCAGAACCTTCTAGAGGTGCAGCCTAGTAGAAGGACGCTAGCCTCTTCTCTTGCTTCCTGGCTGTTACTACGTAGACAGACGATGCTCCTCTGCTATGTGCTCTTGTCAGAGTGCGCAGTGAATCAAGAGTAGAACGGCACAGCCATGCGGCCGTCGGACTGACCCCTCTGAAAGTGCAAACCTTCTTGGAAGCTCACTATCTCAGGTAGTTTGTCGCAGTCACAGAAAGCCAAGTAACAAAGGAAGTCCACAGAGGAACAACTTGCAACTTGGGATGGAAGTGAAGTGAAAGATGCTTGCCGGGGAGAAAGTCCTACTGAGTGCTGTTAAGAGCGTTATTCATGCCGGAGCGACAGCAAGGCTAGCCTAGGTGCAAACTAATGTTAACTCCATCCGCGTTTTGAAACCACAGGCAAAATATTAACATAAACCTCGGCGGCATGTGCCTTCTGGAGGATCCCTCTGTGCCGCTCTACTTCCCGCGAAAACAGCCTCTGACGTCAGGTGGGTGGGAATGCAGACAGAGACTCGTGATGACTAACCCGAAGCTGAATGTGGTCTGGACCTAGAGTGTAGCTGCCTTCTGGACCACGGGTGAGGGGTTTGTTTTGCCTGTAACAGCAGCCGTTACCTTGGGAACGGATAGGATTTCTGACTTACCCGATGCTCCAAGGGAATAAAGGGGGTTCCAACAGCCTCTCTTTGGGCCTCGGGAGAAGGAAGCTGGCTGGCACCGTGGAATCTGTTCAGATGCACCTACCTCTTCTCACCCAGGAATCAAACTCCCTGCAGAGGTACCGGAACTGCGGGCCGAGGGCGTCCCTACATCTTGCCTTCTGGACCACTGGCTCTCGGTAGGAAGAGGAAATGCCTCTTTAATAGTAGATGTTCTTAAACATCAGTCTAGCAGGTCGTGTGTGGCGTTCCAGCACCACTGGGTCCTAACTGGCGCTCTGTTGCCATTTTTACTATCTGGCCCTCTGCAGTTCTTTAAGTTGGGTTTGTTTGTTTTGGTTTTCTTTCTGCCACTTTAATAGCCAGTAATTTAAGGGCCTAGAGCAGCAGGCCTTCGCTTCCTGCTTCTTCCGGAAGAGTTCATGATGTAGCTGCCCCCAGCGCTATGAGCTGATAGACCTTTGGTTCATGGCTTCCTTTCCCCTTTTCTTCTATAACCCAGTTTCCTCAGCCCTTACTGGGAGGACAGTGGGGTCACATTTGGGGCCTGCACAGGTCGTCCAGACTGTGCCTCCATCTAAGACTTTCCGGTGTTCTCAGATCTGTAAGTCACCATGACCGTGTGAGTTCTCAGCCACAGGTTCAGGGGTTAGGATTGCAGACGCTGGACTCCAAGTTACACCTCTTTGTTTATTATTTTGTTGTTGTTTGTTGTTTGGGTTTTGTTGTTGTTGTTTGCTTGCTTTTTTCCTCTTCTTCTAAGACACTCTTTTTCTCCATTGGTTCTTCTCTTATTTAGAATTTAAGCATAAAGCACCTTCATCCACTGATCACTGGCATTTTCTCAGGCAGTTCACTTTGAGCCTCAGGGAAAAAAAAAATCTCGGATATTCTGTACTTTCTGACTTGGAGTTGTTTCCATTTTCCCCTCCACGCAATCACACATACAAACACAGCCCTTTAAGAGACCAGGGTTTTCAGAAGGAGAGAGAGAACACAGTAAAGAACAAGCAAGAAAGAATGCAGAGAGGAGGGAGGGAGGGAAAAGGGAAGTGAAGGGGAGAGGACAGGAAGGAGGAAGGGATCGGCCCCTCCCCCAGCACTTGCACTTCCTTCCTGTCACAAACATTTCCCAAGAAAAGGAGGGGAGGGGGAAGCTGCCAGCTCTTTTCTGCTCTTGGAAGTGATGCCTCTGAATGCAAACCAATGGCTGCCCTGGTCAGCTGACATGGGCTTCAATGGTCATGAGGTCCTTTACTATGCCCGGTACTCCTTTCTCGCCCCACTCTGGGATTGCTTGTGACACAGCCAAGTGTGACTGAATGAAGAAACACATCTCTTAGCTCTTTAAATCTGAGGGCATGCAGGGCTCTGAAGGCACTGTTTAATTTCCATGAAACAGCAGAGGAATGACCTCTGCTTGATTATTTTGCCTCAGGGATATGCAAGCCCTACCTCCATGAGACAATTGATTTTTTTATATATATATATATATATATATATACTTTCCTAGGAAACCCATGAGGTGAATTTCACTCTAGAGGCAGATCTGCATGCATGGAGAGCCATTGGTCCATTTTATGAGAGGCCAGCGTCCACACATCACAGGTGGCTGGGGGGGGGAGGGGCGGGGTGCAGATCCTGGCCACAGTTATTGTCTTTATGCTCATTAGGACCTTCTAGGTGGTAGTAAATCACGCCTATTCCTTCGCTGGGACTCCATTCTCAGGGGACAGACATATATAAGGCCATGGGCATCTGCTCCCCTCCGCTCAGTTGCTAAATGACTACAGAGGTATAGGTAGGAGCTAAGGGTTATGGAGGTCAACTGGCTCCACTTTGGCAGCTACCCATGCCTCCCCATGCCGCCCCATGCCGCCCCATGCCGCCCCTTGCCGCCCCATGCCGCCCCATGCTGCCCCATACCACCCATATCACCCCATGCCACCCCATGCCACCTCATGCCGCCCTATGCCACCCCATGCAACCTCATGCCACCCCATGCCACCCCATGCCACCCCATGCCTCCCTATGTCACCCCATGCCACCCCATGCCACCCCATGCCACCCCATGCCGCCCCATGCCACAGCAAAATGGTTTGGACTGGACAGTGATAGCTGATGATGACTTTGTGTAAATATTTTCCAAATTAAGGGCAAATGGTGTTCTCTATTTTAATTTAGATTTTCCTAGGTAAACAATAACTAACTGTTCCTGGAAAGGAACAAGTAATAAAAACAGAAATGTCATCTTCCTCCTTAGCCTGCTTCTGACTTTTGGAGGAAGTACAAAATTCACTAGCACCAAACCAGGTCTCTATTTAGGTGTGTTCACAGAAGGCCAGGGTGGATTTCTCCCTGGGACCTAGAGGCCTCATGTTTAAACATCTTATTCCCTTTAATCTTTGTTCTAATATATTTGAGAAACATCTATTCTTTGAGAAAATATGCACTGAATAATTAAAAACTGTAAAACGTCATAGTATTTATTGTTATATTTAAAAATTATGGCAGTAAGATAAGGTGATGAGGTATAATAAAGTACAGGCTACCAATTTTATATTTAAGAATTAAGCAATGATAGAGGGTACCAGGTAATAATAAGGTTCCAGGCAGCAGATATTATGTTATAGAGGAGTTTATTAAATAAGCATGGGGGGAGAAGGAGAGGAGAAAGGGGTACCCCAGAGAGACAGAGACAGAGGAAGAATGAAAAGAGAAAGAGTGGGAGGTGTGTGTGTGTGTGTGTGTGTGTGTGTGTGTGAGAGAGAGGGGGGGGGCAGGGGGAGAGGGAGAGGGAGAGGGAGAGGGAGAGGGAGAGGGCACTTGCAGAAGGGGGTAGAGAGAGAGGACCATGTGGAGATTTGTTTTTTTATATGGCCCAGGGCAGGGCCACGCCCCCATGGCAGGTAAACGATGACATCACAAGTAGGCAGACTGAAGCAGAATGCTGACATTCCTACCTTTTCCTATAATTAAGCAATGAGGAACATTGGACTGTTTTTCTAGAAGGTAAGTTAATGTGTATAAATGTAGGTTCACTGGAAGCAGCTTTTGGCTGCCATGTAAAGGGAGAAAATAGAGAGAAAAAAAGCAATAGCAGTAAAATGTCCAGATTATATAATGAAGGGGAAGGAAAAGTTCTGCCTTAAAAGTTCAAGGTAGAGAGCAGGCTATGTCAGCCACATCCTGCAGCAGATAGGGACCGAGAAGTCCTGGGCCCGGAGCACACCATTTCAGACTTTTGCAAATAGATAAAGGGTGAAGTAATTGTCTTAACTACTTCCTGCTGAGAGTAGGGTGGCAATAGGGGGTTTAAAAGGCTGAAATGTTAGCCAGGTTCTGGAAGAACAGCTGTTGCATTTGTTGCCCAGGGTCTGAGAACATCTGCAGCTGGGAAGGGCAATGCAGGTCCAGCTAGGAGGAACTGTGCGGGCCCTGCTGGCACTATCTATGAGGTTGGACAGGAGCACTTGTGGGCAGCTGCTTTAACAATGTCCCAGATGTAGGAAGTCTAGCAGGATACTGGAATATATGTGTGGGGAGAAGACAAAGTTAGTGGGTTAGAAAGAAAGTTTCCTATAGGTGTACCTTTGAAACTCTTGGGAGAGCAAAAGGGAAAAGGCTTGAGACAATGCTGACAATTCGTGAAAATTTTGGGAGAGCAAAGAAAAGGTCTGGATATGGGAACTTCCTTCCATTTTTACTCAATTGTTGGCAATAATTAAAATGGTTTAGTTTTGGATCCATCCAAGTTTGGTCACAGAGTCATCTAAGCTTAGAAACCCTTAATGTGGACGTAGGGATTTGAGATTCTCAGAAGGCATCCCAGAGGAGCCTGGAGAAATGGTGAATGCACTGTTTCTCATGGACGGTGGTGGCAGCGGTAGCTGCGGGAGCAGAAGCAGAAACAGCGGTAGTGGGAGCAGCGGTTTCACCCAGTGAAAAAAGTCCTAGTTGTAGATTAGTGAGAAGAAACAGGCAGTCATGCAGACCAGGGTTGTTAGCTGGTATTGGGTACAGAGAGGTGGCAACTGGGTAGTTAGGTGAGGGGAGTCTCAAAACCAAGGAAAAGGATTACTCCCACCCTTAGAGATAGGTGATAGGGGAGAAATTTCAGGCTTTGGATTGACAGTACTTATTGGATTCCATTTGACCTGGGAGATGGGTTTTTCTGTATCGTACAAGAATCCTTTTGAGTTCATAAGAGGAGATAAATTTAGTATCATCACTGTTTGTAATCTGCAGTGAAATACACTTTGTTAGACATGTACACATCTTAGGAAAAGGGCAGTAGACATAATAGCATAGCACAGGCTTGGGGAAAGAACTTTGTGTTAAGAGCACAAAGACTCTGAGGTGAGTTTGGAAAGGCGGAAGCCTTATTGGCCTCCGTGGAACAGTAACAGAAGGAAATTTAAAATCTTGTAACTATGGTAGGATCGTATAGTGGAATGTTTTCTATAGTTAGATTAATAAACTAGAGCTCCACCGATCAGGGTCAACGCTCTGGACAGTTAATACAACAACAGCACAGCAACAGGAAGAAGTAAAGCACCCTTTAGATGTATTGACCTTTTAAACTTGCATTTACCAATTTTAAACACGTTTTAAAACACCTTCTTGGAAGCTTTAAGCAATAGGTGAAGTTGCTGTAAGGAGTCACTGTCCTTTACCTAAAAGAATGGTAACAAGGTAAACTATCTAGACTGGACAGTTACAGTTTGGTCTCCTGCATTTGAAGAGGGCTGGGACGGTACCTGAAGTCTCCCATGATGGAAGCTGGCCATGTGACTATGTAACCCGTATGAGTTTAACACAGACCTGGGGCATTACCCTGGATGGCGAGGCTGCTGAATTTAAGAGCCGTCTGTACTCCACCAGCTCAAGGAGCCTGAAGGCAGGACATCCCTACAGCTCTTGTGCTGGTTGACCCTCCAGTGGCTTGGCACAGAGAACAAGCCTGCATGTGAGCAGTGGCATCCATAGCTCAAATTTGCCAACAGGCGAGGGTGTGGGAACAGCGTCTCGTTCTGGTCGCAGCATCTGTAAGACATGTGTCCTTTTGGCTGCATCTGAAACACGTCCCTGACAGAGCTGGCTCAGGCTGGACCCCGGCAGGAAAGTGGGGGTGCAGACCTCTGTTTTTTATCTCAGGGCCAGTGGCTAAGGCCTGGAGCAGTTTGCTGTAACTGAGCCTGTTGGGAATTTAAAGATTTTACCAGTCCTTATATTGGGTTCAGGACACATACTCAGCCTTTTAATTAAGATGGTGGAGACCACACTCTTGTCTTAAGAATATTTAAATAGACAACTTTGTTCATAGTTTGTATTAATACTTAAAGACTAAGACTTTAGGTTTTATGTCTGCTAAGTTGTAGCCTTAGAAACATAAACATAGTCTAAAAGCACAATCCATAAAAGAGAACAGAAGAGTTTTGTATGACCAGTATTAACCCATTTAGAATTTTAGGCTAAACAGGGTTTAAGGCAATGATTTAAAATTTAATATTGTAAACATATAAATGTTAATGTAGTAGAACATTGTAGAATAACTTTAAAAAACCGTATCAAACCCACTAGCCAGGAAGCCTGTAGTTGAATCCAAGTTAGTTGATGACAGAAGAAACAGCATTTATTTAATTGTTTAGGAATTAGCAAAAGCATAAGTTAGAATCAAACATTTGGATCAGGATAAAAACATAGCCAATAAACAATTGTATACCCAATAAACAATCATACGATTTTTTTTGAGAGCAGAAAATAAATTAGATAAAATTTTTATTTTTAACAGTTGGAAACTAGTTTTAGAGAAAAGAAGCCAGGTGTATTTCATGTTTTAAAGCTGAGCTTTAGAAAGAAGAAGCCAGGTGTATTTGACTCTTTAAACCTGAGAGTTCGCAGATGGAGGCCTGGAGCCAGTTACTTTGAGGCTTGACTCTGCCCCTAGCCTTCCCTAGCCTGCCTTTGCCAGGCTAGGCTCTGGAGTAGGGGTTGTGCGCATGCGCATATCCACTGAATCTCCTAGTGGGAAGGGAAGAGGCCAGGCCAGCTGATGGAAGCTAGGGGTCATGTGGCCAGATGTGGAAGGGAAAGGCTGTGTGTGTAACAAGGCAGCTACCACTGAGCTCTCTGCTGACCTCTTTCTGTCCTGTCCTGTGCCTTCCTGTTCTACTGGCAGGTAAGCGATGACATCACAAGTAGGCGGACTGAAACAGAATGCTAACATTTGCTGTGTGTGTGTGTGTGTGTGTGTGTGTGTGTGTGTGTGTGTGTGTGTTTTGTTTTTGTTTTTGTTTGAGACAGGGTTTCTCTATGTAGCTTTGGCTGTCTTGGACTCATTCTGTAGAACAGGCTGGCCTCGACCTCACAGAGATCCACCTGCCTCTGCCTCCCAGAGTGCTGGGATTACATTCGTGCCCCACTGTGCAGGAGGTTATTATGTAGAATTTTTAGTATAGTAATAAAACTTGACATCAACTTGATGTATTGTTCACATATGTAAGGAGTGGCCTCCCCTGATAAGTGCGTTCATCTCTGTGTCGCCATTTTCCATGGGCTTTAGTTCTGGTTAGTTTTTGTCAACTTGACTCAAGCTAGAATCATAGAGGAAGAGAGAACCTCAGCTGAGAAAATGCTCCATCAGAATAGTCTGTAGGCCAATCTGTGGGGCCATTTTCCTGACTATTGATGTGGGAGGGCCCAGCTCACTGCAGGGTTTGCCACCCCGAGTAAATGGTTCTGGATCCTATAAGAAAAGAAGCTGAGCAGGCCAGGAAGCAGCATTCTTCCACAGCCTCTGCCTTAGTTCCTGCCTCCAGGTTCCTGCCTTGCTTGGGTTCCTGCCCTGACTCTCATAAATGATGAGCCATGACCTTGATGTGTAAGTGGAATAGACCCTTCCCTACCAAGTAGCTTTTGGTCATGGTTTCATCACAGCGATAGAAGGCTGACCAACACAAGCTTTGTGGTAGGTGGTTTCAGGTGCTAACTTGGCACAAACTGGAATCACCTGGCCACACCCTCTTCATCAGGTTGCCCTGCAGGCTTGTCTGTGGGGGGATTGTTTCCACCGCCTTAACTGATGGGGGAAGATCTACCCTAAATATGGGTGGCACCATCTGGTGGCTGCCCAGGTGAAAGAACATGGAGGAAGGATTGCTTTGCTACCCGTGGCCGGTCCATCTAGCTTATTGGTGCAGCTGCTGGCTGTTTCTCTGATGTTGGGACCAGCTTCTTTTGGCTTTTGACAAGAATTGGTGGCTCTCCAGGAATGCCATGTGCCTTTCTTGTCAGATAGGACTACTGAGGCAGCAAGCCTTATGGGTTGAACAACTACTGAATTCAGGGCATCTCAGAGTATGAGGCAACCATTTTGGATTATGCCAACTTCATTGAGTAAGTCAGTCTAACAAATTCTTCTTTACGATGTATTTAGTCTGGAGTTTTTTTTTTTTCTGTTCCTCTAGAGAACCCCTACTGTGGAAAAGGGTGACATCTCTAAGACATATCCGATTGTCTTCAGCCATGTCATTTCCTTTTCTCCTGTCTTTCCTCCTCATTCTTGTTATCTTCGCATTAGTGCCCCACACATCCACTAGGTAAGGTCACAGATAGTGTATTTAACTTGTGTTGTATACACTCAGAATTGGAGTCCCAGCTTCCTTGTTCAGTCAGTGGTGGTGAGCACCCAGAGATGTACTTCTTAACCTCCTGCAACCTTCATGTTCCCCATGCACAGATTTGCCTATGACTCTGTGTGGACAGACTCAGCAATATTGATATTTAAAAATTCTATCTATCTATCTATCTATCTATCTATCTATCTATCTATCTATCTATCTATCTATCTTCATCATCATCATCATCATCTACCCACCCACCCACCATCTATCTATCTATTGTAGGGGTGGCGCTCATGCCTGAGTACACATGTGGAGGTCAGAGGATAAGTTTCAGGAGTTAGCTCTTTTCTCCCACCGTGTGTGTCCCATGTCCCAAGTATCAAACTCACGTCATCCATCTTGGTGGCAAGCTACTTCCCTTGCTGAGCCATCTTGCTAGTTTCATTGTTTCGGAGAACCGTGGCAATCACAATTTAATTGGACGCTAGGACATAGAAACTCCATAAAAATTAGATATGTGTCTGTACATTTCTCTGAGACATATACTTCTTGGGGGTATTGGTGCTTCCAAGGGTGAGAGTTTTTGAGAACTCTTAGATGCACACTACTGAGTATGATGCAGGCTAACTGTCTCCAGAGAGGCTGGGCCAGCCAGTTCTCGTTGTGACAAGAGCCGTAGGTGTCGGTTGCTCCTATTCTCACACAAGGTATCTTTCTGGAAATATTTTGGTAAAACCTTTTCCATTGTTAATCATCATTAATTTCACCCTGCTTGACTGATGGTGAGATGGCACTTCATTTTTATAAGGTCCAGATACTTGGTGAACATCTATCTGTTTGTTTGGGTTTTTTTCTCAGTAGCTCATCTCTGTGTAAACCAGTCTGCCTCTGTTGACAACACCAATATAAATAGCCATCCTCAGAATATCAGAATAGCCTCCGAACATGAGGAGAGCCAGTATTATGATGAAAATAGGTTTGTCCCCTCAGATTCTCATTGTCACTTTCATGTCACCCTGCTCATGCTTAGCTCCGCAGAGGTAAATGGGCTCTGATCTGCTTTGTTACCTGTTCCCTCAGACTTCCCCCGTGAGATGCTGCCCAGCTATAGAAGCCCTGGTAGGGGATCATTTCTCCATTCTAAGAAATGGTTAGAGTTTGGCCAGACTTGCTGTTTCCTATTTATTTACAATCTCCAAGGAGGGCCCTTCTGTTTAATTTTATTCTAAAAATTTTATTCACTTAGAGCAGCGGCTCTCAACCTTCCTAGCACTGTGACCCTTTAATACAATTCCTCACGTTGTGGTGACCCCACCCCCCACAACCATAAAATTATTTTCATTGCTACTTCATAACTGTAGTTTTGCTACTGTTATGAATTATAATGTAATTATCTGGGTTTCCCATCTTAGGCAATGCCTGTTTGACCCCCCAAAAGCAGTCGCAACTCACAGGTTGAGAACCACTGATTCAGAACAACCGTTTCAAATACTTGGGTAAGTTTTAAAAAACCAAGAGGTTGTGAGAGTATTCCCAAATTTTTTTTAAACAGGGAAAGTTTCCTATTAATAACGTTTTATTCAACTTGATATCAGGTGTAAAAATTAAAACAGCAAATGAATCAGGGTTTCTTTTTCCAGTTGGAGTCAAGCACACTCATCTGGCTCTGTGAGAATTTAAAGTCCAATCTCCTGGGAAAGCGGCCATGCACAAAGCCAAGCAACACAGAGGAGTGTTTAAGAAGCATGTGTAAAGGGGAAGTGAGAATATGGTTTGAGTGTCATTAAAGGAAGGATTGAACACGTTACATACAGTTATTCATACCATGACATGCAATACAGGCATTGAAAGGAATGTTGATAAAACCAACCCATTTTTAAAAATCCCCTTGACAATAGTATGTATGATTATATTTATACAGGAAATGCAAGAAAACACCCTTAATCTGTTAGTATTGAGAGTGAGGGCAAATTCTTTTAAAAGACACCTTTAATTCTGACCATCCTATTTTCCAAGCCAACTAAGAACAAATAAATAATTACATGAAAAGAAAACTGGTTTTCAGATCTGAAAGTCCATAACTCCAGACAGAGTGGTTAGAGGCAGCAAGCACCCGTAGGCAGAAGACGGAACTAAGGACAAACTGGTAGACCTTGTAACTGTTTAAACCAAAGCCAAGTGGAAGACTTTTCAGGATGACTTAAGACATGATTGGGACACACAAAGTGAAAAAAAAAACCATACAGGCTATAGTTATATGTGTTAGTTGGACCCCCTGTTAAACTAAAAAGAATTTAAAAACAGTCCTAAATGTTTATCCAACTTTTGTTGTACAAAGTCGGAAGGAGCCATGTTCGAATGAGGTAAGCTATGAAAAGTAAAAAGTCACAACTTTTATTGAAGAGCAAGTGAACAGCTTATACTTATGTACAGGTGGGCACATGGTGCCAACTGCATTGGCAGAGGGAGCAGTCCATTTGCGTTACGATGCCTTTGCCACAGCCTTGGACAAATTCTGAACTAGGGTGCAGTCCAGCTGGGCCAGAGTGCCAACCTTGGCATGCTGAGAGGTTGCGTACTTGCTCCTGATAGTCACATGCTTTATAGGGCCTCCATAGGTAGCGC
Source organism: Acomys minous (assembly GCF_964271855.1). Lineage (NCBI taxonomy): Eukaryota > Metazoa > Chordata > Mammalia > Rodentia > Muridae > Acomys > Acomys minous. The sequence continues at coordinate 141,816,375 of NC_140485.1, read as the reverse complement.
TGCGTGCTGGTGTCCATTTACCATTGTCAAGAACTTTCAGGGTGAAGCAAAAAAGCCCCAGCTGCTGTGTGAGGGTGAGGAAATATCTGAAGTGCGGATGAGTAGACTTCATTGGTCAGAGGTTCTTGAGGTCAAGGTCAGGGCCTGGGACACACACCTCCTTATTCCAAAGTAGACAGGGGCACAGGTGTGTGTGTGTGTGTGTGTGTGTGTGTGTGTGTGTGTGTGTGTGTGTGTGTGTTGTGTTTCTAACAGATGTTAGGGGTATATTCTACATTATAACAAACTTTGATTTTTTCTTTCCATTACAGTGGGGAGCTTGTGTTTCTGCGGCGCATGCGGCTTATCTCTTTGGGGAACTCTGTCACTGCAAATGCAAGCTACACTGAGAGAAGGCCCCTGTCCCTCCTGCTGGTGTCCTCCATGCAGCCTAGGGAGCAGGGAGCTGGTCTGCTATGGCTGATCTCAGACGAGGAGGAGGCTGAGTCCCAACCGCTGCTTCCTGAGTGCGTCATCCACAGATGCTGTCTGGAAACTGTTCCTGTATTCAGACCCAAGGCCGGAGAATTGTTAGCTTTTCCAGATAGACAGATGGGCCCACTGCTTCTCCATTTGTGTCACCTAGAGAGGATGCTGTGCTTGTCGGGGTGGGCACACAGTGACCTCCATCTGAGGGGAGATGCCTGTTGAAGTGGGGATGTGGCCTTTGCCTTCCCTCTCCATCTCAGTCACCCAGAGGCCTCTCTCAACATAACTCTGAAAGAATTTTGAGCAGTTTTCCTGAAATGGCTCAGTGTCAGCACCTGAACCCTTTTTATATCCATATAACTCTGCGAGGCCCTCCTTAGTGTTCTCTTTAGAGCCAATCTTCTTAAAAGTCTCAGCTGAAGAATCATTCACTTTGGCTTTTGATGAATTCTCATCTATTCGGGAAGCTCCCTTCTCTGTATCCTTATCAGACTTGCTCCCAGTCTGGTCCATGCTATGCTCCGTCATCCGACAGAGGTGGGCCTCCAGTTCAGACTCTTATTGTCAGCGATTGTAAGGTGGTCTGGGATCTCAGGTGCTTTTAGTTTACCTAAGGTATGCAGAAGAGTCTTTAAGGTCCTTGTAGGAAATCCGCTTTTACGTTGCTTCAGTTTCTCTTTGGGAAAGACCTGCATGAAAATATGGATGCCCATCAGAACTCTGCCTAGGTTAATGCTGTTGATGGTGTCAGGCAATAGTCGAACCACTCTCCGTAGACACTTCATAACACGCTCTGAGAACTTGAGAGAGCCAGCTGTTGCTAGCAGGCTGTCCTGAAGTAAAACACACAGGGCACTGAGGATATTGGCCTGGTCTGATTTCTCCCAAACCTTCACCACCAAGAGCTTCACAGAACATGTCAGCTGTTGGCCTCTTCCTCTAGATCTTCAACCCGAGCATCCAGCGCTGAAGTGACCAGGCCATGCATCAGGTCTTTCTGTACTCCGGTGGAGGCCTCCTGGGCCGGGCTCTCTATCTGAAATAGTGAAATTGTGTTGCCAGGGATACAGCTGTACAACTTGATGATTTCATCCTTGTCCAACTTCTCGTCTGCCATATGTGCACTGTACATGAGTCTTAGCTGCATGGGTGTTGCTATCGGAAACTGATGCGCGTGGCCAGACATAGCTTCAGCTTTGTCTTCCTGCCTCAGGACCTCATCAGTCTGTGTCAGAGCTTGGGTCCTTGTGTTGATGCCACCACTGGGTACTTGGGAGATAAGTGCCATTGACTGTGGATGCTGTATTACTGCGCGTGTTATCAAAATGTGGAGAGACAGCCCGGATCTTAGGTTCAGGAGTAAGGACGGGTTAAAAAAAAATGTCCCTACATGAAAGTTAGGGGATGTCAGCACAGGCCATTGCTGTTTAAGCTGATCTTCCCTGTTAATCTCGTGCTTCTGTGTTTGAGTGTGCTAACGTCCGTTGTGCAGACTGTGTTCTCATGGCCATCATCAGTTCCTGCTCCTGGGGACTGAGCACGAGGTGGGCCTCCCCGCTCACCACCAGGGCTGCAGCAGCTGCTTTGTGTTTGTATCTCACTCTGCGTTTCCGTACCGGAGGCAGCCACTGGCTTCCATCCGTCCTCTGTTCACTGCTACTTTGCCACTTTTCCTTCTGTCTGTAGAACTTGGACAACTGTACACTTTAATAAGTAAATTTTATGGCGTGTGAATTATACTGTAATAAAGTTGTTATTTTAAAAAGTGAAATTAGAATTCTGTCAGCAGCACACAGAAGTGCTGGTGATGTTTCCCTTCCTGGATTGAACTGGTTATTGGATGATGCCCTGTACTTCCCTGGTCTTTGATACCCATTGAGCACAGAAGAGACTGTAGCCTGTGTATCTGTTTATCTGCAGCCATTAGCCATGACCAAACATTGTATGTGTGCACAGGGCTCTGAGCACTGTAATTTCGACCAGCTCTGGCTCAGAGCATTAAATCCCACAAAAAGAATAACCAGGTTGATGACTAAGGGCCGCCGGCCTCACAGAGCTGTGCCTGCGCCTCTCAACTGCTGTTTCAGTTATGTTCAGTTGACATGACTTCCACCCAAGAGCTTCCTCAGCTCGGCCCTTGACAGGTTAATAGAAAGGCGAGGGAACATTTCTGGGAGTGAGGATCCATGTCTGCACTTCACAAGGACAAAAGGCGCAGCTTCTTTACTGCGGCTTGTGAGACGCAGGCAGAGTGGTGCTGTCGCGAGCCCCTCAGAACTCAAGAACACAGCCAACAACTCCCAGTTCAATTTCAGACACAATGACCCTTGTTCAGCAGGCAGACTGGGCGGCACATCTGGTCTGCCAGCAGAATAATGTGTACATACTATGGGTTGGGGGAAAACAGTTTAGTGTGCGAGCATGAGGACCTGAGCCCAGATCCCCTGCAACCAGATGAACATAACAAAACACGTCCAAACCCATGCTTCATACATGATGTGTGCTTATAATCCCAGCACTGGCAAGGGGGATCAGGGCAGACCCCTGGGGCTCTCTGGCCAACCTAGACTTTTCCAGATCCAGGCTTGTAAGAGACCCTACCACAAGCAAAAGATGAAAGGCTTCTGAGGACAGCACACGTTGCTGTTTGGATACTACGCACACACACACACACACACACACACACACACACACACACACACACAGATGCATGCATGTACCCACATGCATACACGCTCCCCATGTGAACATGCACACATGCCTATGTGCAGAAACATACACATAATCATAACAAGGATTTGAGAATTAAAAGTCTTCTAGAATTTACTTGGGAAGCTACATTTCAGAAGCCAGCCCCCTGCCAGACCAGACAGGGTAGGACCGTTTTGTTTAATCATATTGGCCAGATGTCCCTGCAGCACTGGAGGAGCTTTGGCTAGATGCCAAGGGAGCCTGCATACCATGTTAGAAGGAGCACTCATGGGTCCCGGGGGTGCAGGATGAGGGTTGGGTCTGGAAACGGCATTTCTGCGCATAGTTCGCCATGACTTTATGCAACGGCTACTTTGTGATTGGAATGCGGGATACAGCATCAGTGGCACCTGACGCCTGTTTCCCAGGCACTCAGAGCAGATCACACAGGTTCAACCTTGTACTGGCGGAAGATGACCTGTGGCGAATACCACAGTCAGAAAGCATGTGAGAGCCAGGCAAATTAAAGCTGTAACCAATCAGCCCTTGCTAGGTTCGTAGCGAGCGAGGACTTGGACGAAGAAGGGTGATGCTGAGTGTGTGGTTCACAAGTGAGTAGATGGGGACGGATGTTCTCAGTACAGAGTGGCTGGGGCAAAGACAGGCAGCGAGAAGGTGCTGGTGATGGCCCCGGGGCATATGCCAGGGCCACCACCGAACCACCGAAAGCTCCGTTTTATGCTGACATCCTCTAACTTGCTTTGAAGGATTGCCATCCATCTGTATTTTTATTTTAATGTGTAACTACAACTGCACACAAGCAGAGCACTGTATGTATGCTGACCACGCAGTCGCAGACACGATCAGCTTACTCTCGATTTATCTACAGACCCACACGCATACGTCTTCTCTTTGGAATCCAAGACAAAATACTAACCAGTTTTACTTAAAGTTAGTTTGGTGTGAGCCTCCGCAAGGTATAAACTCTGGGAAACACAACACTTTTATAATTTTATCAAAATCATCGTAAATAATGGGAGTCTCCACAGCAATGTCAGAGCCCTATGACTCTGGGATTTTGCATCATGGTGGATAGGGTGCTGTGGCAGACAGTGCTTTGTGTCTAAACTCAGTCACTTGCCAGCTGTGTACCCTGACTCACACCCTGTGTTCAGGAGGGGTGTCCCATCAGAGGACCATCCTAAAGCATGGTCCCAACAGCCCTTGGGAGGAAGTTCTCATGACAGGTTCTTAGGTAAGTAGGCCATGCCTTGGTGGGACTCTGCCCTTCTAATTTGCCTTTCTGTTTTTGTCTGTTGTTGTTGTTGTTTTTTTTTTCTAATTTGATACAAGCTGGGGTCATCTGGAAAGAGGGAATCCTTCCAAGAGTAAGCTGTGAAGGAATTCTTCCTTTGGTAATCGCTCCTCAGTGTGCAAGTGCTCTCCCAAGTCCTAGAGTTAATTTAGAAATCTGTCCATGGGTGCATATCCCAGACTTGACCTCCATTCTTTTGAAAGAGAATTACCCAAGTTTTTCCCAGAAGATTTTTTTTAAATCCTCTTACCCCATTTGCTTGTGAGGATTGTCAGTGGTCCTCAGTGTAACAAGAACTTTCACACCCAGCTTCCCTTCCCATAATGCCAGTATCTAGTGATGTTAGCTCTCAGAGAGCTGACAGGATTCTCCTCCTTGACTGTGGTAGTTTGTGGAAACTGTTTCCTCTATACATTTTTATATTTGCATAAAATGGATTATCCTAGTTTGCTTTCTTTTGCTGTAATAAAACACTGACCAAAATCAGCTTATACCGGGGGAAGTTGGGGAAGGAAGTCAAGGCAGAAACTTGAGGCAGAGGCCACGCAGGAGCGGTGCTGACTGGCTCGTCACCTTAGCTTGTGCTCAGCTTGCTTTCTGATACGGCCCAGGACCACCTGCCTAGGGATGGTGCTGCCCACAGTGGTCTCCTATACTAACTAGCAATCAAGAAAAATGCTCCACAAGCTAATCTCATGAAAACAACTTCTCAATTGAGATGCCCGGTTCCTAAATTACTTTAGTTTGTGCCAAGATGACAATAGAACCCATCCAGTGTAGGCGTTCACAAAAACTAGAGACTCTTTCTGCCCTTGGGTGCTCAAGTTTGCTCTGAGAGGCTCAATAATACCACAATGTCTATGTTTTAAACATAGAAAAAAATGTTTAATCCCTTAGTTGGTTAAAATACTAAAATAAATAAGTGCTCTTTCTTATCAATTTGCTAGAATAGTAGAGAACCCAACCATTAGTATAAAGACAGGTATTCTTAGCCAATCAACCAATATTTTATAGTGTGTTTATTCTTATAAATTCTATTACAATGGGCCAAATGTGAGAACTTTTTTTGATAGGAGCATCTCAGATGATTAATATGAATAAATAATAGCCAAATGCTTACCATCTCATAAGTATTGATGAAGCTGGGCCCTTGGCGCTGCAGATTCCTGGGGACCATAGTTCTCCCCACTTCTCTTTTATTTTATTTTTTCTCCCCACTTCTCTTCACCCTGGATACAAAGAGAGAGGATATACTCCTAGACTTTTTTTTTTTTTTTTAAGTACTGGATACTTGTCTGCAAGTGTTCTGATACATCCCATTGATAAGAGTGCCTGGTGGGCCTGGGCGTGCAGAGCACTTGCCTGGAATGCTCGGTTTGGGCTCAGTCTCCAGCATTGCCTAAACTGTGTGTGGTGGCCATGCCTGTGACCTCAGCCCTTGGGAGGTGGAGGCAGGAGGATCAGAAGTTAAAGGTCATCCTTAGATGCATAACGAGTATGAAGCTATCCTGGGAAGCCTAAGACCATTTTTCAGTATTCATCCTGGGACTATCCAAACACAGTGCTGCCAGAAGGTGCCCATTGCGGGTAGAAATATGTATTAGGGAAGAAATTGGGGTACCATGCAGGACCATGGTAACTTCAGCGCCCTCTCTCTGGTGACATCTGCTCCGTTCTGTAGTTCCATCTCCTAATGATTTTGCTAGTAATCTGCACTGTTGTGTCGAAGCATTTGCTAATATTTCAATCATTTATTTGTAAATATATTTTTTAATAAATAAAAAACTAAAAGATTTTTTAGGTTGATTTGGATAGGAAAGGTTCCCCATTCCGCTGGGCTGATAACAGGTCCTCACACTCACCAGTCAGGAAGCAGTGTAGAGGCTCCCAGATGCAGGCAATAGGTGATGCTTCCCTCTGGGTTCTAGCAAATTCTCACCCTGAGCACACTGCAGCCCACACAGCTCTGCACAGGTAAACAGCCTAGGGCCCACAGAGGACAGCTGGGACTCTCATCAGCCCCAGGGAAGGCATGCTGGCACCTGGCTCCTCCTCGTCTTTTGCTGTCATTTTGTAACTGGAAATTGATTTCTCCAGGAGGTGGTTGGAGTGACAGGGCATTATCTTTTCGATCCCAATGATCTTCTTTTTTTCATCCTTTCAGATAATCTCCACCAACATTGTGTGTCCTTGCAGAAGATGTTCAAAGCCAGAGATAGTCCTGATAATCGGGGCAATTTGTCACTGGATTATCATATGCTTAGCAGAGTAGAGTGATTCCGAACGGCTTCGCTTTGATGGTTTAAGACAGCCTGATGACTTCATTTCATTCACTCCTCCGAGAATCTCAGCACTCGGGCTGCTAAAGGAATTGGGAAACCCCTCACCCATCATATCAGTCCAAGCATCATCTAAGGTAACCCAGGAAACACTGGGAAATAGATTATCTTCAACATCTGTTAGGCTTCTGTCCTAGGATAACAGAGTGTGAGACAGATAGCTGTGAATTTTAGATACCCATGTAGACATGAAGTAGTTATAACCTAAGGAATTTTTGGAAATGCCTGGCAACTTGAGTACATGGGTTGGTAAATGCTGACTGCTGTGGTGTGGTGTGGTGTGGTGTGGTATGCTGTGCTGTGCTGTGGTGTGGTGTGGTGTGCTGTGGTGTGGTGTGCTGTGGTGTGGTGTGGTGTGCTGTGGTGTGGTGTGCTATGCTGTGCTATGGTGTGGTGTGATGTGGTGTGCTGTGGTGTGGTGTGATGTGGTGTGGTGTGCTGTGGTGTGGTGTGGTGTGGTGTGGTGTGATGTGGTGTGGTGTGGTGTGGTGTGCTGTGGTGTGCTGTGGTGTGGTGTGGTGTGGTGTGGTGTGCTGTGGTGTGCTGTGCTATGCTGTGCTATGGTGTGGTGTGATGTGGTGTGGTGTGGTGTGATGTGGTGTGGTGTGATGTGGTGTGGTGTGCTGTGGTGTGGTGTGGTGTGGTGTGGTGTGATGTGGTGTGGTGTGCTGTGCTGTGCTGTGGTGTGGTGTGGTGTGGTGTGGTGTGATGTGGTGTGGTGTGGTGTGATGTGGTGTGGTGTGGTGTGCTGTACTGGGCTGTGCTGTGCTGTGGTGTGCTGTGGTGTGGTGTGCTGTGGTGTGGTGTGGTGTGCTGTGGTGTGGTGTGCTATGCTGTGCTATGGTGTGGTGTGATGTGGTGTGGTGTGGTGTGCTGTGGTGTGATGTGGTGTGCTGTGGTGTGGTGTGATGTGGTGTGGTGTGGTGTGCTGTGGTGTGCTGTGCTATGCTGTGCTATGGTGTGGTGTGATGTGGTGTGGTGTGGTGTGATGTGGTGTGGTGTGATGTGGTGTGGTGTGCTGTGGTGTGGTGTGGTGTGATGTGGTGTGCTGTGGTGTGGTGTGGTGTGGTGTGGTGTGGTGTGCTGTGGTGTGGTGTGGTGTGGTGTGCTGTGGTGTGGTGTGATGTGGTGTGGTGTGCTGTGGTGTGGTGTGGTGTGGTGTGATGTGGTGTGCTGTGGTGTGGTGTGCTGTGCTGTGCTGTGCTGTGCTTTGGTGTGGTGTGGTGTGGTGTGGTGTGCTGTGCTTTGGTGTGGTGTGGTGTGGTGTGGTGTGCTGTGCTTTGGTGTGGTGTGGTGTGGTATGCTGTGGTGTGGTGTGGTGTGGTATGCTGTGGTGTGGTGTGGTGTGGTATGCTGTGGTGTGGTGTGGTGTGGTGTGCTTTGGTGTGGTGTGGTGTGGTATGCTGTGGTGTGGTGTGGTGTGGTGTGGTGTGGTGTGGTGTGGTGTGCTTTGGTGTGGTGTGGTGTGGTATGCTGTGGTGTGGTGTGGTGTGGTGTGCTTTGGTGTGGTGTGGTGTGGTGTGGTGTGCTTTGGTGTGGTGTGGTGTGGTATGCTGTGGTGTGGTGTGGTGTGGTGTGGTGTGGTGTGATGTGGTATTTTGCTGTGTTGTGTGATGTTACGTGTATCGCTGTCCTGCCAGCGTGTTTATCTTTGCACTCACAGAGGCCAGAGGCTGGATTCCCTAGAACTGCAGTTGCAGCTGTCATGAGCTGCCATGTGGGTGCGGGGACTGCACCCTGGTCCTCTGGCAAGGTGGCAAATGCTTTTTATGTTCAGAGACATCTAGCTCTTCAGCCCCAAAAGGCGTTTGCTTTCCTGAGGTGTTTCCTTTAACCATGTGACTTCTATGCAGCATTTATATAGTTCCCACCGACCCTTCGCCTTGACTTAGCTCTGTGAAAATACTGAGCACCCCACCCCATGTAAGTGTTCTAATGACAGGCGTTAGAGGCAGCACCCCCTGGTGTCTGACAGGGACCCGTAGGTGGCAGAAGTCAGGCATGCTGCTGTTAATGGTGTTTACATCTGCTTTTGTCAAGACAGCAGTCTCACCTCTGCACAAATAGCGATTCTGCTGTAGCGTACTGATTTTGGTAAACTAATCGTTGTCTCCAATAAAACTACAGACCTTGATTTTTAACTTTTAATATCTTGGTTATATTTTTCTTCCTATAAAGCTCGTGGTATTGTACTTTGAGCATCGGAATTCTTCACGTTGTGTTTATCTGGCAGTTTACTTCTCGTTCACTTTTACTTGACTGTCTCACCGGACACACAGTTGTCAGTTTGACTTTATCTTCCAACACGTTAGACTCTTTTTCATCTGGGGACTGTGTGGCTTCTGGAGAGAAACCCAGTTCATTGGTACCTGCTGCCTCAGTGAGTGGGGCGTTTTATTCCTCCTGATTGTGTCACTTCTGCAGTTTCCACATGAATCTACCAGGTATATATTTCTAGTGTTTGTTCTGTTTGCTTCTTGGGTTGGCCCTGTGGTATCAGTGGTGATTTGAAAGGGAAAAGTCCCTTCCAGGCTTGAACACTTGGTCAACAGTTGGTGACGCTGTTGGGAGAGGTTTAGGAAGTGAGGTCTTGCTGAAGGAAGTGCGTCACTGGGGGCGGGCTTTGAGAGTGCACAGCCTGATCCCACCTCCAGCTCTCTCTCTGCTCTATGTTTGCTGTTGACAGTGTAATTTCTCACCTTCCCGCTCCTGACACCAAACCTGCTGTTTGCTGCCACACTTCCAGGCTGTGATCCTGTCTGTGGACTCTGTCTCTCTGGAGTCGTAAGTCAAACAAGATTTTTTTTTCTCCCATAGCTGTTCTTGGTCATGGGGTTTTATCACAGTGGCAGGAATGCCACTAATGCAGTATTTAGCATCCACTTTCCCAAGCCTACAGTTGCTAGCACCATGTTTTTTCTCTGCCTTTCTTTCTGTAAAATCTTGTTACATGTACTGTGCCTATGTGGTTGGCCCACATTTGTTGGGTATTTTTCTCTGCGTGCGCGCACGCACGCGCACACACACACACACACACACACACACACACACACACACTTTCTACTCTTTGCACCTCAGTTTTAGAGGTTTCCCTTGTAGTTTCTTTAACCAAAGACATTTTCATATCTATCTGTGTATTTTTATAACTAATATTTTCTTATTTCTTCTTGGTTCCTTCTTAGAGGGTTTTTTTCCCTCTCAAAAACTTAAAAGTGTGTGTGTGTGTGTGTGTGTGTGTGTGTGTCTGTGTGTACATGCATCTTCTCCACCTTCCTAATGCTGCAACCTTTTAGCACAGTTCCTCATATTTTATGGTGACCCCCAACCATAAAAATTATTTTTGTTGATACTTCTGTCATGAAACTGACATTTCACTACTGTTATGAATCATAATGTATTACCTGTGTTTTCCCACAGTCCTAGGTGACCTCTGTGAAAGGGTCATTTTATCCCCAAAGGAGTCTTGACCTACAGGCTGAGAGTCCTTGCCCTGCTAAGGGCTTTCTGGGTATCTCTCTCGCCCAAGGGAGACTTAAGTAAGACAGGAGTCTGAAAGCTTTTTTTTCTTATCTGTCATAATTGCGTTGTCAGATCAAGGTAGTGGTATAGCTCTATTCAAATTATTTACCTGTGTACATGTATGTGAGTATGGCTCTGGAAGTTAAAGAACAACTTGCTCCAGTTGGTTCTCTCCTGCCACCATGTCACAAGTCTTGGTGACAGTTGCCTTTACCTACTGAGTCCTCTTACTGCTCCCCTCCCCCACTTTTCTTTGAGTTTCTACTTCTTTGCCTATGATTTCCACATGTGCTATTTTCTATGACTGCCTATAAAATATTAATCAGAATTCTTCAGAATACCTGGTCTGACAATTTAAAATTCTCTGTGCGTGTGAGCCTGGCTCTGCCTCCTGATTTGTCTCATTGGAATACTTAGGAATGGCTCGTGACCTTATATAGAAAGCCAAGTAGAATGTTTTGACTAAAAAGAGGACTAAAGAGACAATTTTTTCCAGTTGAAGATTGTGGTGCCAGAACAGGTTGTTGTTGTTGTTTTTGTTTTGTTTTGTTTTTTTTGTCAACTTGACACAAGCTAGTGTCATGGGGGAATAGGGAACATCAAATGAAGCACTGTCACTAAGGGGTTGGCACCTGGGCAAGCCTTTTCTTGATTAGTTCTTGATGTGGGGGTGCCCATCCTACTGTGAGTAGTGCCACCCCAGGAAGCAGGTCCTGGGTGCTAGGATAAATCAGGCTAAGCAAGCCATGGAGAGCTAGCTAGTAAGCCGAACTCTAAATTCTCCGCTTCAGTTGTCACCTCCAGGTCTCTGCCTTGAGTTCCTGCCTTGACTTAACTCAGTGATGGACTGTGATGAGGGAGAGCAAGATGGAAGTAACCTTTCTTCTCTCAAGTTGGCTTTGGTCAGTGTTTTACCGCAGAAATCAGACTAGAACAGCCTTGCTTACCTGGCTACAAGGGAGTCCTGAATAGTCTGAGCCCAAGGCTATCTACTGTTATCTCCTGATAGTGCGCTGGGACTCTGTTGGAGTGGAGGCAGGCATAGAAAGAGGGGAATGCTGTACGCTGAGATTGTATCTTTATCTTCTTGTCAGTTGTACATATTTCTGTTTTGTGTACATTGCATGCATGGTTTTGTTGCACACATATACAGTAAGGTGATTCTGGCAGGTAGCAGGTAAGTGGACTCCTCCACCTTAGCTCAGCCAATGTCTCCAAAGCCTGTGGTGGATAGCTCTTCACTCATACAGTCATGTTCCAGCAAGCTCCAGCACAGAAGGCTCCTCAAAGTACAGTCTGAGGAAAACTGAGAGCCTGAGTTCTTTGTGAGAAGATTGTGTTTCTCACCGAGAGGCACTAGGAATTCTCCCCCCAATTTCCCCTTTGGAGAACCTGTGAGACTCCTGGTACCAAACTCAGTCCCACGTAGGCCCCTAAAACTGGAGGTCTAATCTCAGAGCTCGCCACAATTGATCTGTAGGTGAAAATGCTCTCCCATAAGACCTTAAAAGGGCTTTAGCTGTGGGCATCTGCTTCCACCTCTGCTCAGGGAAGTGCGGATGCCCACAGCTTCTCCAAATTTAACCATCTCACCCATTTTCCAGGCTATGGTTTGCTTTGCCTTCTCAGTTTTCTCATGGAACTAAGAAAAGTCATTTTCAGCTTGTTCACACTCTTCTTACGCAGCAGAAATGGTGATTTCTCGCTCTGCGTGGTATTGGACCACTGTGCACAAAGGGTTGACAGGTACTACTTAGGTACTGCTGCTGGGCAACATGGTTCTTGGGAAGATGAGTAGAGACCCCTACTCACCCCACTAACTGATGACAGACCAAGTAGTGCCGCCACCAAAGTCCAACTTGGCCACCGATGAGTTGTCAGGGTTATTTACAGAAACATGGGCGAGGGGTTACTTACAGGGGCCTGGATGACTCAGCGACAGACAGCTGCATCCCCCAATCCCACCCAAGCATAGTGATGACCAAGGAAAGCTGGAACCCTAGAACTCTTAGCAGGATATTATGAGCAGCTGAACAGGTCTCAGAGTCTCCTTGGAAGTCTTTATTGCTTATAAAATCCTGGATGGGGAGGAGTCTTGTGAATCTGCAAAGTTTCTGGGACTTCCTGAGACTTCTGAGCTGTTTACTTCTTGAGTCCTTAGAAGCCTCCCCTTAGAACATTCCCAGTCTTAAAGCGCTTCCCCCATGGATGGAATGTTTCACATTGGAGACCACTGATACTCAGCAGCCTCAGATAGTTGCCTTCTCGTCATCTCATTCTTGTGGGTGCTGTCATGTGATCAGAATATGCTTAGTAGTTTCCTGTGTAGAAATGATGCCATGTCTCAAGTTCTTTACAATTTGTGTGCAACTTGAGCTAAACATCATGAAAGATAGATCTGAAAATATTACTGACCTATTTTCAGTGGCATGGCTAAAACCATGAACCAAATTTTACCATATACATGTATGTGTGTGATACATAATTTTATATACATTACATTTACATACATGATGATACATATACACATATAAATGTATTCAATAATATTTATAAGCAAGGATATATTTACATGTTCAGATTCAAAGATACTTGATATAAGCATTAATTTTATTTTTATGTAGCTGTTACTTATATACCCCATGCATCCACATTTGTAGGAGGAAAGTGAATTATAAAAGCTGTAGATCAATACAAATTTTACATATGTTAAATTGAACATACAAGCCTGAAGTCTTGTTCCTTTTCAACCTGACATATCTATGAGTGCTTCTCAAGGTGGCCTGATTTGATGGCTGAACACAGTTTGGAAGCATACATACTGTGGAGCAAGCTTTGCGTCTGACACCGTAAGCTGGGCACTGTCTTTGAGCCTCCATCCTTCACTTCCCCAGCAGTGACGAGGTCTGCGATGTGTGCCTCGCACTGTGCGTGGGGACAGCGCGGGGACAGCGTGTGGGGTTAGCGCTGCCTGTGATGTTTCACCACTTTTGTGTTTACTTCTTTTCTGCTCTTTGATTTATGTCATATTTGATTCCACTTTTAAAACCTTAGAAACACGACAGAATCCGTACTCTCAGCCTGCCCAGGGCTTTCTGGGTTTTCCTTTCTGTTTTCCAGTCCTTTCTTAATCACCTTCCGAGGTCTAACGTCGCAAGGTCATAGCCTCATTGCTGTTTCTTTCCATCTGGGAGAAAAGGAGAAGCCGCTTAATGCCTTCTCTGTCCCCATAAATGAATTTTTTCTAAATCAGATCTACAAAGATTAAAACATGTACTAAGCAGCAATAGTGGTTCAGCGAGTTAGTATTTTTTATTCTGGGGAAGATCAAATTATTTGCTTATTTTCTTTGTTGTTTGGATTTTGAAACAGGGTCTCCAGTCTACCAGACTATCCTGGAACTCACTGGTAGTCCAGGCTAGCCTTTAACTGTGAGCTATCCCCCTGCTGCAACCTTCTTAGTGCTGGAGCTGAAGGCTTGTGTCATCATTCTTGTTCGGTTTCTTTTGCAAGAACATCCAGATTACACACACATACACATACAGACATAGACAGACACATGCACACATATGTATACACACACATATACATATATTTTATATGTATATACACATATATGTATACACACATATACATACACACATATACAGAAATATGTCTCTATGCACATAAACATATATGTATATACCACACACATATATACACTCATATGCATATGTGCACACATACATTTATATGTATATATACATATATGTTTACACATAGACAGATATATGTTTACATGTAAACATATTTATGTATACACCACATGCACATATATACCCATATACATACTGTATGCATATTTATATGGACATGCATAGATATGTATATATCATACATATACACTCATGCACACATATACACATGTATATGTGTTTATATGTAAATATACATATATGTACACACCCCACATAATACATATACCTATATGCATATATGTACATGTGTATGTTTATATGTATATACACATATATGTGTACACCCCTCACATATTTTTTGAAAACCACTGAGGTATTAAAATGGATGTTATCATTTCTAGAACCTAGAGAAATATAAATATGGGCCAATGTTGATATAAAATTATACTTATTGATAATAACAGAAAAATAGGAAAAGTCCTTAGGTCTAAATATTAGGTAATAACTACATACACACACACACACACACACACACACACACACACACACCTTCATCATAAGAAGTGACAGTCATCAAAGGAAATATATTAAATAATTTATGAGAAAATATAGACACAACTCATACATCAACATTCCTCACACATGCATGTGTACATAATCAACAAGTTCATATGAAAAAAAATTAAAAATGCCACTGTGGGTGAACTTCATCTAGAATCCTTCTGTCTTCACACATTTTTCTAGTTCCATGTTTTTATGATTCCAATAAAAATAAATATGAAAACACCAGAGGTAAAAAGTTAGCCTCTCACTTTAGAAGCACCATTTAGAAAGGTCATCTGCTCTAATGATTCTGTTCAGAGGTGAGGTGAGGTGTGTGTGTGGGGGGGGTATGCTGTCCGGCGTGTGTGGTGGGTGCATGGTATGTTTCTGGCGCTCTTACTTTAGCGTTTGACTTTGTGCCCCTGAGACAACACAGTGGGCAGAAGAGCCCAAAGGGTGGGTGCACAGTGAACCCCGAGCCCCTGGATCCTCTGCCCAGGACCCCCTCCCCCATTTTGCTCTCTGGAGCTCTGCAGCCAACCTTAGAGTTTTCCTGGTGGCTGTCCTTAGCAGCTGCGGCCGCATCCCAGTTGCTTTCCCGCACCCTCTGGGGCAGCAGGAAGAGGGCGCCAGGCACCTGCTTCTTCAGCGAGCGCTGTGGGTGTGCTTGTTGTAGCTCCTGGAGCCTGTGCCTGCAGGAAAAGGGTCTTTAGAATTACACATTGATGCCCACCGTTTTGGATCTGTTGTTATTCCCCCCTTTCTCTGAGGAAAGAGAGCTAAAAGTGGGTGCAGAAATACAGTCTTCAGTCTAGTGGCTGGAAAGTCACCGTCCAGTCGTTAAGAGGTTAACAAGACAGCATCAAGACGAAGTAAAGTAGTGAGGAGCGCCCCTCAACATCACAGGAGATGCATGGTAAACAACAGGGGAGCAAAACTGCTCAGACCTGCTGGAGTCATGAACTTTTCCTGCTCTGCGCCTCTGGTGGCGTCACTGCATTTGCACACCAAGGTCTCTCTTACCTCCGAGGCCTGGAAACCATAGCTCTCCCGTGGTTGCTCCTTGCCTGGCTTCCAGAGCCTCCAGGGATCTGCGAGTCTCTAGCTGTGAGCCCAAGGCTGCTTTGTCCCCTCAATCTCGCTAGCCTGGTGCTTTGAGGAGGGTCCAGGGCAGGTCTGCGTGGGGGGGGGGGGGAGGGGCGAGGGGGGCGCTTCTAGACAAGGCAGCACCTTAGCCCTGTTCTGTGCACCTCTGTTTTGAGAATCTGCTCTCTGGACCTACCTGGGCTCCACCACCCAAATTAGCTTGATGCGCTACGGAAATCTCAGCTCAATCTAGAGGCAGCGGTAGCAAAGGAGAAATACTACTTCGAGTTAAATCGGGGCGGGGGTGGGAGGGAGACAAAAGAAACGTGCCAAATTTATTTTCCTCATCCTGGGACTGCAAGCAGAGCAGAGCAGTGGGGGCAATGCAGTGTGGAGGTGCGTGTCACAAGCAGAGTGACTGGAACAGGCTTGGATTTTAGGTAAAAATAAATCATATTCTTGTCAAACTGCAAAGGGCACATTGATTTACCGTGCGAAGGCGAAGTAGCACTGTCCAATAATTAGCTCAAATTTAACCACAGGTTCGCTCTGTGCATCCTTTCCTGTCTCGTGTATATTTCCTTTAAATTTATCCATCAGTTTAAATAGGGCACTAGGTCCGTTCCGCCTTCCACCTGTGCTCTCGGTATTTCCCTGCGTGTCTGCCAGTTTGTGGGATGCCTGCAGCTAAGATGAATCAGAAGACAAAGAGAGCGAAGACGGGTCCGTGAATGCCCAAGGTGAGCTGTGACCTAAAATGAGACCCGTTCTAAGGAAAGACAGATCGAATGTGTCGCGCGTGCTGAAGACCTATCTTGGCCAGCAGATGGCAGCAGAGCTCTGGGTTCCCACCACTGTGGGAACCTCCCCCGCCCCCATTCCCTTATCAGAACGGTCCTACCTGCCCACTGTGACAATGACCCCAGGATGGCATCTTTGCTCTATGTATGGCTAGCATCTCTCCCTTTTACTACAAATCTACGATGTTAATTCAGAGGACAGCATTCGCTGGAAGGAACATCCAGCTTACTTTAAAAAGGAAAAATAGAGTTTAAGGCAGAGTGGACAATCTCGCAGAACAAAATGGGGGAGGGTTCTGTTTTTTCCTTTTTTTTTTTTTTTTTCAGCTTGTCAAGTCGATTTTTACCCCATAATCAAACCAGAAATGTTTTGGTTAAAAGTGTGTTTGCAACCGATTCCTAGCAGGAGGCCATGTAAGACTTTAATCTCATCATTTGGGAGGCAGAGTCAGGAGAAGCTCTGTGAGTTCAAAGCCAGCCTGGTTTACGTAGTAAGTTCCAGGTCAGCCAGCTACAAAATAAGACCATGCCTATAAACAAACAAACAAACTGGCCTCTCATGGTCTACCCATATTTAATAAGATTCTACGCCTGAACTGTTTCTAAATACCCTCTCGACCTAATATAATTAGACATAGTGCCCTGAACCAAATTTCACATTTTCCTTAAAACCACAGTCCAAGATTTTCCAGTTCTTCCCAGCTTTATTTTTAATGGCTTAATGATTTTTCAATTTGGGGAATGATAAGATGGAACAAAGTGATGACTGCTGGCCTTGTACAGGTTTATTTAAATTAAGGTTAAATTGATGAGATGAAAGGGGGTGGTGGGCTGGGTGGGATTTCCCCCTCAGCATTCTTGGAGCACAAATGAAGGTTTGGCTTGCCAGAAAGTGTCATAACCTCCCAAAACCCTAGATGGCGCTGCAGAGTCACTATACAATTTCAGTTGCCAGTTTGAACACTCTTTGATCCTACATTATTATTATTTTTTCCAGTTTCTGGAGAGCTTGCATCAGAAAAATACCAAAAAGAGCAGATATTTTTAAAAATGCAGTATTGTCAATGAAATCATGGAAATTGACGTCTGAGAAAGATGAGATAGGCACACTTACCCGTGTTTAAATTTAGATTCCACATTTAGATTAATTCTCAACCAAGTATAACAGTCTAAAGTGTCCTGGAAATACTTAATGGCCTTTTGCTGCGGCGTTAATGAATTGCATGAAATTGAAATGAGATTTGCTTGGACTCTACCATCCGGTGGAAGAAGGCACAGCTTGTCCTAAATAGACTGCGAGTATATTTCACGCATGTGGTCTGCTATGGAATATGCTTAGTGTAGGGGTACGTGTGTGTGCACGCATGTGTGCGTGCATACGTGCATGTGTGCACATGTGTGTGCATGTGCTAGTGAGTATGTATGTATGTATGTATGTATGTATGTATGTATGTATGTATGAAGTGTCTTCATCTCCTTTTAGCAAACAATCAGATCCTAGTATAAGGCAAGCTGTTTAAAGCCAGGTGCACAGCTATGCACCAACCCACACCTGGGCCACGTTTCCTCCATCGCTCACTGGGTACATAGACAATTTTAAAAGCATGCCGATGTTTGTCAAGAACAGACACATTGGAACAACGCTCCCCAGCTGCGCGTTAAACAGTGAGGTGGCAAACAGTTAGAGCATCTATGAGGTTGAAACAGGGTGAGTTTTTATGGGAAATTTCTTGTGACTATTTACAGAGCCATTCAGCCAGAAGGAGGTTCTTTCCAATGAAGTACAAGTCATAAGCTCTGGGGACACAGACTTTCTCTTTTCACACCATTCAGTGTGCACTGAGTGACAGCTGTCACGGCTGACTCAGGCGAGGCATTGTGAAGACGGGTGGTCTCTAACTATGGCCGCTCCGACTCTTCTGCTAGGCTCCTGATTCCATGGTTGCAAGCTCACCTCTCCCATCAGCCTCCAACATCTGCCTCACTTCCGTTCGGAGCACAGCGGCTTTCTGTTCAAGCCTCACAGATCTGTGCACATACGTAGCCACCACTCTGCAGTGTGTGAATCTCCTGCCACGGAAACATTGCACCGCACATTATGACCTTTATCCGCACACAATTCCTCCTCAGAAGACATGGTTTCCACCTTACCGATGAAAACATCAAGATTCTGAGAGTGTAAGCAACCTGCCCTTGGTATCGAAGACATACATAACAAGGTAAAATCCTCACCCCGTCTGATTCTTAATCTTATGTTGCTAACAGCTGCCAGAGGCCTCATTATAGTGCCTGAGAATCAACTCTACCAAAGAGTGTGCTAGCAGAGTTCTGGCTAAAACACCCTGCACGGCTTCAGCTCCCCCCTCGATCTATTGTGCCTCTGCAGTGTGCCTGATCCATTAGCAGCATCTCTTTGGGAGCTGACTTTGTATCAGCTACTTTTGGGGTGGGGGGTTCCCAGCCTAGAGAAAACTCACCTTCTGATCTGACTTAGAATGTGAGTTACATGTCTGTAACGTGTCAGTGACATGTTTGAACCAAGAAAGCCCTGATCACATGTTGCTAGACTATTCTGCTCATGTAGAAGTTTCACACACATAGTTCTGGTTAATTTTATAAGATTGGTGTGTGTGTGTGTGTGTGTGTGTGTGTGTGTATGTGTGTGTGTGTGTGTGTGTTGTGTGTTGTGTGTGTGTGTGTTTCAAAAAATGCAACAGGTGCTATCCCAGACTGCCCCATGGACAGGCACACCTTAGAAGCCAGGCTTCAGACTTCCCTCTGTGCCAGATGGACTCTTGAAGCCTTGTCACCAGTTTGTCCCCTGCAGGTATGAGTTCCAGATTTGACCAGGGGCAAATAAGACCCTGAGGCCCAGGAATCCGTGATGCTAGCACCTGTGGGCTGAGCCTCTGTGGTTACCTTGGCATTGGCTATGATGCAGTAGTTCTAGGATCTAAGCCTGATGCTCTGACTGAGTCTCTAGTTATGCTTAGTTCTGGATCGACCCCAGTACCTCCAGGCTAAAAGGTATACCGCAGTGCCAAGCAAATTCTGTAGCCCTTAGGCCACCACCTAGTTAGCAACCTCAAGGAAACCCTCTGAGAAAGAGATTACATCCCACCAAGAGCTAAGCACATCCCTGCAGCCTGAACTTTAAGTCTACACAGTGTCAAGTCCACAGAATTGGCCTGTGTGGACTCAAGCTCACAGCCTGACCAAAGTTGGAATGTCTCCCACAGCCTCACGTTTCTGTTTGTCTCCTGTAGATTTATGTTCTAGGAGACTTGGGTCCAGAGTGTTCTAATAAACCCAAGAACTGATCAGACCCTTATGTTTCCTAAGACCAAAGACCCAGGTCCTAGGCTCCAGCCTTGTAGCCTACAACCCAGGAAGTCCTCAAATCCGTGTTCCAGGCTCCCCCTTATAGCCCAGAACCCAGAATAATCCTCTTGGATCTAGCTTCTCAAACACCAACACCCCAGCTCCTAGACACTCCAATGGAAACAGACTGTGCAGTTCCCCACAGCTGTAGGTTCCAAGAAAATACTACTGGGTTCCAGGCACCAGTATATCACCTATGGTTCTAAGTTCTAGACTAGACCTGTGGCTCCAAACTCCATCATAGGGCCTACCTGGAGGTAGTCCCGGTTATAGAATGGTGCCCCTAACGCCAGGCTCAGAGGGCCAGGTTTTGGCTTATTTCATATCTAGGGTCTAGGGCAACTAAGTAGGCCTTGGTGACGAGCCACATCATACAGGTCCAGAACTGTAACCACTCCCACAACTCAAGATTTATTCCCATTACTGTGGTTCAGACTCCTCTTTTACCCTGATTCTAGCAAAACCTCCTTGAACTCAGATGTTGGTCCTCTTTGTGGACTCAAATGCCAGAGAGATACCAAAATCATCAAGATCAGGCCCACACCAGTGCCAGGCCAGAACTAGACCACATGGACAGAAGTTTCAGGGCCCTTCATGGACCCAGCCTCCAGGAGAGCTCAGGGAAGCAGTAAGCAGCTAATTTCCAGAAGAACCCATCTTCCTGTCTGACCACCACGCAGGATGATCCAACAGCCTACCCAACACCCTACCATCACCTGCATTTTCAGGCCATGCCAGGAGGCCGTCCTGGAATCTGTGGACTGGCTAACTGAGGAAGACCATCCCAAATAAGGACAGATGTTGAAGACTAAACCAAATCTCCACTCCTTCACATATATGGGCAGCCTTGTCAGGAAACAACAAACTGGGAAAACAAGGAAATTGTAACAACAGAAATATCCCATTTCTAGGAAAATGATGAGCCTCTAGCAAAGAACTCACAATAACCATCTGAACACACTCGCAGGGTTTGAAACAGAATTCAGTGAAATTGTGCAAAGAGAAAAGTGACCACAAAAGGAAACTTAACATGCATAATAATAATAATAATAATAATAATAATAATAATAATAATAACAACAACAACAACAACAACAACAACAACAATAACAGCTTCTGGGAGGGCCAGTTTTCTTTACCAAGGTAGCGCTGAGGAGGTCTGCCATGGCCAAACCCCCAAGAATATTATTATTATTATTATTTATACACATCAAATTCTGAAGAGGTAAAATACAGTGAATAAGGGAGGATGTACAGCTCAGCAATGGCAGAAATGACCATGTTGAAGAAACAGTCATTGAGCTTGAAGATAAATCATTTGAAAAACGTGTAGCTGAAAAAAGAACACAGCTCCACATGACTGCTAATGACTTATACCAATAGATTAATGTATTAATTAATCCCCATCCCTCTTTGGAGATACTCACATTAGCAGTTGGTGGTTAACACAGAAACAGACGCACAGCCCCTCGGTGTGCGAGGATGGGGGACTCTGCGGTGCTCAGCCCTAAATGGGGGGCATGTGTTTCAATAGGAGGAATCATTTTGGAAGAAGCGTAAGGACCAGTGATGGTTGCTAATGATGAGGAAACTGTTTTGTACACACAACAGGAGGGCTGCACATACGAGCACATATGAACACATATGAACTCACAGCAGTTGTGATTGTGTGGATAAGACTCTTGCAAGTTTAAACAAAACCAGATCTCAATATGGAGTAGGAAGGGGGACAGGAAGTCCCGCCCCTTGATGAGGAGCTATGGGTGATTGATAGCTTCGGGGGGGGGGCAGTTTTCTCTATCAAGGTAGCACTGAGGAAGTCCACCATGGCCAAACCCCCAAGAGTATCTGGGCGGCACAAATTGGATTTGACTGGTTAAAAAACAAAGGACCTGAAGTTGGATGAGTAGGGAAGGGGTTGGATCTGGCAGGAGGAGGTGATTATGGTCAAATACATTGTACACAATTCTCACAGGACTGATTCAAGGAACAAAAAGAAGAACCACAGGAAAAGAGGCCTCACAGGTCAGTGCAACAGCAGCCAAAGCACAGGTTTGTCTTAGAGGACTGGAGAGTGATGAGTGGACAGAAAACCCATGCAAGCTAACAACAATGTAAACCTTCAAATTGGGAAATGCGGATATCCAGGTAAGATGAAAATTAGTTGTATTTTTCACAGAAACGTAGAGGAAAAATTCTGGCATTACATGGAACCCTGGGCCATCACAAAGTACGAAAGCAACCTGGAGCTCAAAGGATGAAAGCGTCACCCCACATTGTTGGCATGGCCACTGCAAAGCCGAGGGAATTGGCCAGCGTTCCACGGGCATCGGCTTGATAAGCTCTGGGGTGGAACGGCAAGTCCAGAGGCAAAGACCCTCAGCGAAGAGTTTGAGGAGCCCAGAGTTGGGGAACTAGATTAAAAACCTGGAACTGTGAAACTGCTGGAAGAAAACAGGGCCAATGCTCCCCAGCTGGTTAGGGAAATGACTTCTATAAAAGAATGTTAAAGTCCAGGCATCACTGTCCAAAGAAACAGATGTGCGCGTGTAGCTTAGCGTTCGAGCACAGGCCAGGATATACAGTGACGACACAGCCACAGAACAAGAGGAGGCGCCTATGAGTCACACATCTCAGAGATCTAAGATGGTGAGGCTCAGATGCTCCTCAGTAAGAAGGCTAAAAGTCAGAGGAAGGAAAAGCAAAGGATCAGGGTGACACACACACAAAGGGACAAGAAGTGACTGGGAAGGACCATTTGACGTGGTCTGGATGCGGCCCGAATGTAAATGTCGCTTTATTTCCTCTGATGGAGGGATGAGATGACAGCCATACCCAAGCTGTGCAAATACAAGGCTTGGGCTGAGCCCAGAGTGTTTCTTTATCTGTTCTAACTATCCCCAGGCCTATGCCTGGAAGCTTCTAGCCTCTGTACAATCTAATCTTCCAAACTGACTGATTCAATCTGGCTTCCCTTGACTTCTCATTGAATTGCTCTGCTTGGCCTCATACTAACACCAGCAATCTGCTCTAATCTTCTGGCTGCGTCTTCTTCTCTGGCTCCTTCTGTCTTCACCTGTGTCTACTTTGTTCTCTTTGCAACCCATCTCTGTAAAACTGTCCCGGTAAAACTGCCACACAGCCACACCGCCACCAGTGTCTAGCCTGCTCTCTCTCTCTCTCTCTCTCTCTCTCTCTCTCTCTCTCTCTCTCTCTCTCTCTCTCTCTCTCTCTCTCTCTCTCTCCTCTCTTTTCTGTGCTGTTCTTGTGGGTATATCCCATATCTGACTCATTCTGCCAAACCTTTCTCTGATTGGACACTTCGTCTGCCTCTCAGCTACATGTCACTTTCAAACATGAACCTTACCTTCAGTGTTAGGAACTAAAGGTGTGTATTAATGGAGTGTCTGTACTCCAGCCAAATCATATTGTAATTCAGGATGTGTCTGTTTTCCAGCTAAATCTTATCTTTGGATGGGATGCCTTGCCAAAACAGCCATGTTTCTGGATTAAAATTCCTCTACACCTGAGCATTTCTTGGCTGTTGTTTCTTTGAAGAATCTTCAGACCTGACTCCATCATGAGGGCTCCTCCCTGGTAGCTGAGAAGAGGCTTTTCAGGGTGGACAACATGAGCAGCTGTCAGCCCCTTCACTTCCGCTCTATCCACCGTCTCAAGGCACCGCAGTGATGTTGTCTGTGGAGACACCTTTGCCTAACGCTGTAGTTGGCTCATTGATCTTGAATGTTACAGGCTCCAGAACTTTGAGAAACAACTTCCTGTCATAATGGTCTAATCTTAGGTATCCCATCGCAGACTAAACAGTGCATACAATCACTAAAACCAGAAAAAAAATACAAATTAAAACCACCACGGTATATCTGCTCTCTTGTAGTTAGAGTTATGTTCACACATAGGAAAGATAAGTGTTAGGGGGTGGCAGAGGGAGAGGGATGCCTTCACCATGTTGGTGGGGAAGGAAATCAGAACATCCATCATGGAAAATGTTATGTCTCTTTCTGCCAGGAGTTGTGCTATTGGGCTGTTATGTAAAGGAGTTGAAATCAAGGGGGCATCATACTCCTGTCGTGGCCTTAGTCTCAATAGACAAGTTCCAGTGGCAACAGAAGGGTCTGTTGTTGACCTAAAGAGTTGAGTAAGCGTGTGGGAGCATGGGTGCATGCATGCAAGCATGTATGTGCTCCGTTTACTGTGACACGGATGCAGCCGGAGAGCATTGTGTAAAATAAGCCACACTTAGAAGAGGAAGGACAGAAACAGGGTAGAAGGACAGTTATCGAGGGCTCAAGTGGCGGGTGGGTGTTTGGGGAGAAGCTAGGCCAAAAGACTGGATTTCAGTTAGGAGGAGGAGTTCAAGAGGTCGGAGGGACAGCCCGTGTGGTATGCGCCGCTAGTAACAGCTCATCTCAGTCTTGAAGATTGCAATGGGACTAGAGTTAAAAGCTCCCATCAAAACAATAATTATGCAAGGTAGCATGTGAGCTAATTAGCTTGATTAACCATTTCACAATGGAGCCGCATCTCCAAACACGCCATACATAAATGCAGGCCACTTTATGTCAAGTGAAAAAGACAAGTGCAGCTTGGGGAACAGTTCCCACCGTTAAGGACGCGCTCCTAGTGTGTTCTTGGTTCACACTTCGTTATTTTAGTATTAGCGTTTGTCTTTGTTTCAGGGGCGTGTTAAACTCATGTAACACATGAGTTATCACATTCTTCCTGTAGCATTTGCACCATTTTGAGATGTTTCATTCTTTAGGCAAGATCTCACTTTATATTCCAGGTTACCTTGGGATTTGCTCTGTAGCCCAGGCTGACCTAAAAATCCACAGTGTTTCTCTTGCCTCTGCCTTCTACCTCCTGTGATTGCAGAGCCCTTTCCTGTGTGTGGGCTTTGGCAGTTATCCTCAGGCGTGTGTGTGTGTGTGTGTGTGTGTGTAATGCTCTCTATCCTTTAACTAGAGAATGTTTTCTGTTTCCTCATGTCTTCGATGTGGATTTACAGGTAGCACAGTCTTAAATATTAGAAAGGCCATCTTAATCCAGTCATCTGTCTCAACTCGAGTGATTAGGCCTGTGCTGTTGGCCTGAGCTATTGGAGCGGGCTTGTTCTGCTATTTTACTACTTCCTGCTTATCCTGTTTAACGTCTCTGTGATCTGTTCTCTCCTCTGCAGGCTGCATTGTGAGGCGCAGTCCTGTTGTTGGAGGATTTGCTCAGAAGCCAGTGAAAGCCTGGGGTCCCTGCTGCTTTCTCAGCCCCAGGGTGTTGACAGCATGGTGGCCTTTACCACAGCCGAGCTTCCCGTTCTAAATGTGAGTTATTCTTCTCTGTCTCGGGCGTCCATGAGTGCCAAGACAGGTATAATCTGAAAATAGGAAAATAGCATTCAGCTCTATGGCAAGGGGCCTGTGCCTGTCACTCTGCTTTTCCAGCGCTTTCTTGCTGGGGTGGGCAGCTTGGCTGCAGAGCCCACAGTGCGCATGTGTGCTGTTTGCTTTTACGAAATCACTTCATTCTGCTGCCCGTGTCTTTCCCACTCACGATGCTGCTGCTAAGCCAGCACCTGGTGTTCTTCACTTTAATCCTCAGATCTCTGAAAGACTGTTTTATATTATGTTTTTAATCATTTGCTAAAGCCTTGTGTGCTTTGTACTGTCAAGAAGCCCGTGCCTTTGTAACCACTTAGCACCTCGCTGAAGTTAGACTATGTCCCAAATCATAGACTTTCTGTGAGGCGATGAGAGAGGTCCCGCCCAGCCCCGGGACAACATGCGCATGCGCAGTCCCACGTGCCCTCCTGGCAAGAGCTAGTTATCTACCTGTCTGCTTCATCCCATGCCTTTGGGAGGGAAAGCCCTAATCCCATCACTCTGGGGTCTGCTTCTCTTTCTCCTGGCTGCGGTCGTCGCACCTTTCTTCATCTAGGGACCTGCTAACTGGAGGAAGTTGGCTCCTTTGACTTTATGCTCAGGCTTCTCACGGCCTCCGAAAGGGTGGAAATGGAAGAGGCTCTTCTGACACCTTGCCGGTGCTCTGACCGCCTTTTCCCACGTGTACCTCAGCTTTTAACCAAAGTGTGAACTGGTGTGGGGAGACTGGAACAAGTCATGTGACACACTCGTAGTTTCTATTCTGAGCAGTGCCAATCAGATCTTTCTGGAATCGAAAATGAAACAGATTGGTCATGATTTGGCAGATGGTAGCAATCAACATATGAAAATGGTGGCCAGCCTCAGATACGGCAAGAAAGGTGTCTCAGGAGACCTATAAGTTTTGTGTTTCGATATTTTGTAATTTATCACGTAAACTCAAATGTAAAGCTTTGACCTTCCCAAGCCCAGTTCCTCAGTAGTCAACGGGAGCAGCTAATAGTGTGTAATTTAAGATGTGCAATATAACACATCTGTAAACACACCAACCCCACCCCCCAGCAATGTGAATAGCAATCTACTGATGGCGTGTGGGAAAATGGAAACATCCCTGTCCTGTTTGTTGTTATTCACCTATAATTATAAATCCAGGAGACTCATCTGAGAAAGACCAAGCTGGGGGTTAGTGATGACACAACACTGAAGAGTTCCTGACTTTTCTCAGCTGGGAGCGTGTAGTTCTGAGTGTTGGTTGACCACTGTGTGGAGAGATGTTCGTATGTTTATATGGCAGCAAATAAACACACAAAATACCCTGACTAAAATTGAGGCATGGGGGAGAAAATGGCACGGGTGCCCACTTTGACTTAGCTCTTTCTTGTCCCCACTGTCCATATACATGCACACACACACACACACACTCATGCACACATGCATGCATACATGCATGCATACATACACATGCACACACACATGCATGCACACACATGCATATACACATGCACATGCACGCACACACACACATGCACACTCACACACACAGGCACGTGCACACACACACACACACACACACACACACACACACACACACACACACATACATGCAGGAACTTTCCCATAAGAAGGAAAACCTTTGTCATCCGTGAGTTTCCCAGGCTCACTAATTTCTCCGTGGATATGAGTTGGCATTTCCTCTTCTGGTACCTGCGCAGCTGGCACTTCATCAGGAAATCTGCCAAAACCATCAGGAACACTTAACATGGGGTTCGGGCCAAATATATGCAATCAATTCAGATAGCTAAAGAAGAGAAAAATAGGAGAGGGATGGAGATAAATTGCATAAGACATCTAATTACCCTTCTCAGTTCATCCTCACTCATAAACACACACACACACACACACACACACACATACACACGCTCTCCTCACTAGAAACTTGAAAAGGAAAAGAGATCAAATAGTTATTTTCTTCACTCTTCAGTGCCGGGTTCACAACTCACAGATGTGGTGGGCCAGCCGCTGGCCTGCCCCATGCTGGTGCAGCAGGTGGAGACGATCCTCCCCTGGTTGCCCCAGAAGCTAGTGGGGGGACCACATGGGCAAATCAAAGTATCTAAACTAGACATACCCAAGGACACAGGAGGAAATAACTGGAAAGGTTTATGGCCTTTTCCCTTTCAGCCAAGGAAAGGGGACCCAGAGGCTTGTTTACTTCCTGACAACTCACCTCTGACAGCTGTGGACGAGGCACAAGGCCTTGAGACAGCATCCTGGACAGGTGAGGCAGTCACGGATTGCCTCCTACATCTACACTCACATGGGTGTGTACTGAGCAGGTGCCAGGCTTAGAAGATGCTGCCTTTGATTCCACAGCGGAGAGAGCCAACCCCAGATGCTGGGCTCCTGAACTCACGTGGAGCCCATTTATAAACACAGTCGAGAAATGGCCTGGTGCACACAGCTTGTGAAGTGTCTTGGCAGCGGGCCGTTCCACCACAGTCTGGCGTGGCCACATGCCCAGTGACCACTCAGAGAAGGTAGAGATTTAAACTGTTCTGTAGAGTTGAGGCAGGGGTTGTGTGAGGTTGACAGGAAAACAAGGCGTGTGCAGAAAAGACAAAAAAGTACAGGATGTGCAGTTACCTTTAGCAAAGAGACACTGGGGTTAAAATGTGTTCAGGACTAAAGTTGACCCTCTTCAGAGAGGTAGCCATCTCTGTGTCAGGGATCACTTATGGTCCGGGAGAGGAGCGTGGAAAGAACTGGTCCCCAGATCTTTTTTTTTTTTTTTTTTTGGATTAGTATCTGGAGTATTTTCCCCCATTTTCCTGGGGATAGAAGAGACATTTAACATCTTCCCATGCCTAACTTATACATTCCACTGCAGAGACATCTTTGGACTCAGTTTTGTGGGCAGACAGTTATCCATTTTGAGCAGCCAAGCCTGCTTCTTCTTCATAGACTAAACTCCATCTTCTCAGTGAGTCTTAGGCCCTGAATGGCCCTGACCATAGAGCAGCCTCTGGCCACTTTGGGAAGGGTAGTTATAGAAGACTTGGGTGAATAAAGAAGATGGATTCTCAAGCACATGGCATCTTCAGTTCCTGAGTGTCCTATAGTGCTAGTTTCCCAGGTGTGCTATGATATACTTGTTCCAGATGTGCAGGCTCCTGGGTATCTGATTCTGTGGAGGTCCTCTATGCTTTATGATGCTCACGTTTCCAGCTAGTTCATGCTATGCAGGTGCCCACGTTCAGCACCCAGGTGTGCCATAGTTTACAGGTCCCCTTGTGTACCACATTGTACAATTTCCCAGGTGTTCAGTGGTGGGCTGGCCTGTAAGTCTTTAGGCTTTCAGATGCACTGTGGCGCACAGGGGCCTAGGCATGTTGTGTATACTCTCTGAGGTGTGTTATGTCCAGGATCCCAAGTATGCAGATTCCCCCGCCGGGGGTGGGGGGGCAGGTCCATTCTCTGAGACTAGAGAGTCACAGTCATGGCTGGGTGTTCAGTTGTGGGGAAGCCCAGGAGGTGTGGCTGGTTTCTTTCCCTCACAGCAGAGATCCGTACAGAACATTGTGTTCCTTAAACACCAGAGCTCATTCTCAAGTTCCCTTGTTCTTCTTCAGTGGCCTCTGCTTTAGCTCCAACCTTCCATTCCTACCTTGGCCTCCTTCAACGATGGACTATGAAGAATAAGCTGAGATAGACACTTTCCTCTCCCAAGTCGTTATGGGTCAGTGTTTTATCACAGCAATGGGATCCTAACTAGAACAGTAGCAATTTAATGTCAGCGTCTCACAGTTGCAACTGTGAGTCATAAGAAAAGGTCATTTCCTATATGTGAAGTGTAGATCACACATTAATTTTCCAGTAGATTAACTTGATCAAAAATAGGAAAGAAAACAGATGCCTGGATGAAGAAAATAAGATGGCCACCTCCTTATTTTGAGCCCTCTATTTGACAACAGTTCTCTTCCCTGGAGAAGCCTTGGGTCCTCACTTGAGAACACGCTCGGCTTGAGATCTGCAGCTGCTCTGGGAGCTGATTCAGGACTTCCCTGGCCATGGTGCCACTCAGGGGGGGTGTGTGGCTGTAGAGCCCACCTTCCTCAGGAGGACAGACCAGGCGCCACAGAGACTCATATGCAGCACAGCCCTGAGGAGGACCACACACACTTTGACCATTGCCTGCACTCTCATTGCTACATTTTGCCTTGGAGATTTCCAGACTTCTTACTTTTATTATGCATGTATTAAGTTCTGGGCAACTGGAGATACTGAATAGAACCTTTTGTGACTTCTCTTGCTTCAGCAATTGCCTCCTTTGATTTCCCAGGGTACATGGGACATCCACCTTCTAGAGAGCACTGGAAAAGTACAAGAAGCAAATGTATGTGACTGTTCTGATCAGCTCCACCACAAAATAGTCTTACTAACGTCAGCTAAAGCCACTTCACAATCTTGTTATTCAACTGGTGAATTCAACCAAATGCTTTACAATATGTGAGTGTGCGTATAGCCTTAGCATTGCTGTCTAGCACCGCTGATTAACACAAACAACTTGTAAAGGAAGAGAGGCAGCAATACTACAGGCGTGGTGTAGTCAGT